>NC_092708.1:201946219-202138123 GCF_047496885.1 Scyliorhinus torazame | reverse complement strand
CTTCATGAATCCAGCATCATCCCAGTTCGGGGCGTATACATTTACCAACACCACCCACGTCCCTTGCAACCTACCGCTCACCATCACATATCTCCCTCCATTATCCGCTACGATAGTCTTGGCCTCAAATGACACATGCTTTCCCACCAGAATTGCCACCCCTCTATTTTTTGCGTCCAATCCTGAGTGAAATACCTGTCCTACCCATCCCTTTCTTAACCTGACCTGGTCCGCCACCTTCAGGTGTGTCTCTTGGAGCATTGCCACATCTGCCTTCAGTCCCTTCAAGTGCGCGAACACTCGAGCCCGCTTCACCGGCCCATTCAGGCCCCTCACGTTCCACGTTATCAGCCGGATTGGAGGGACTCTCACCTGCCCCCCCCCCCCCCCCCCCCCCCCCCCCCCCTCCCCCCCGCCGACTATCCATCTCCTTTTCTGGGCCAGTCCCTTGTCCGCGCCTCCCTCACTCTCCAGTCCCCCAGCTGGGGAACCCCCGTCCCAGCCACCTCTTCTGTGTCCCGTTCTCTTTCGGCCAGTGCAGCAGCAACCCTTTCCCCCCCCCTTCCCCACCTCCCTCCTCTCACCCCCCTTCACCCCCCTTCCCGCTAGATCCCCGTCTAGCTTTTTTGCTCCCCCCATATCCCTCCCGTAAGCCAGCTGACACCTGCTGACCCCGGCTTCCCCCGCCATCCCTTTAACCCCCCCGTGTGGGACTCTCCCAATCAATGTACATTCCTTTGTCCCCTTCCCGCCCTTTTTATTTATTATTTTTGCCGCGCGCGGGAAAAACCCCGCGCTTCCCAAAGCCTGCCCCACCCCCCATGGCGCTGCTCCTGTCATGGCCTTGTCCCTCCCCCCCAGCCCATATATCCTTTCCTGCGCGTGATTGACCCCCTATGTACAACATACTTCACCCCTCAAACACCCCTCTCCCACACAAACCCTCAATTAGAGTCCAATTTGTCAGCTAATATAAAGGTCCACGCCTCTTTGGGCGTTTCGAAGTAGTGGTGTTGACCATTATGTGTAACCCACAGTCGCGCTGGCTGCAGCATTCCAAATTTCACCCCTTTCCGGTGCAGCACCGCTTTGGCCCGGTTGAAACCCGCTCTCCGCTTAGCGACCTCCGCGATCCAGTCCGGGTATATTCTGATCTCCGCATTGTCCCACTTACTGCTCCGTTCCTTCTTGGCCCATTTCAGGACCCTCTCTCTGTCCGTAAACCGGTGAAATCTCACCACCATCGTCCTTGGCGGCTCTTTTGCCTTGGGCTTCCTCGCTAGCACTCGGTACGCCCCATCCAGCTCCAGCAATCTCGGGGGGGCCTCCGCACCCATCAGCGTCCCGATCATTGTGCCCACATATGCCGCGGCATCGGCCCCCTCCATTCCTTCTGGGAGACCCAGGATCCTCAAGTTGTTTCTCCTTGATCTGTTCTCCAGGTCTTCGAGTCTTCCCGCCCACGTCCTGTGTAGCGCCTCGTGCCGCTCCACTCTCTCCGCCAGGCCCACGAGCTCGTCGCCGTTCTCACTCACTTTTTCCTGGATCTCCTGAATCTTTACCTCTTGGGCTTTCTGGGTTGCTCCAAGTTTTTCCACCATTGCCAGTATAGGCGCCACCATCTCCTTACGCAGCTCCTCGAAGCAGCACTTGATGAACTCTTTCATCTCCTCTCTGTCTGTGGGCGCCGCCATTTTGTTTTTTTCTTCTTTCTTCTCCCGCTGCTCCAGGGCCGCTTTCCTTGCCGTTTCACTGCGGGTCCGGTCCATGCAGGGCTGTAGGGGGCTTCCTCCGTTCTTCCCCACGGGTTTTTTTTTTACAGGTCCGTTGGGGCTCCGTTAGCGGGCCCAAAAGTCCGTTTCTGCGGGAGCTGCCAACCCGGAAGTCCTAGTCGTCATATTCCAGCGCCTGTTCAGGTACACAGAGGGAGAATTCAGAATGTCCAAATTACCTGACAAGAACGTCTTTCGGGACTTGTGGGAGGAAACCGGAGCATCCGGAGGAAATCCACGCAGACACTGGGGAACGTGCAGACTCTGCACAGACAGTGACCCAAGCCAGGAATCAAACCTTGGACCCTGACACTGTGAAGCAACAGTGCTAACCACTGTGCTACCATACCCACATACATCAGTAAATGGGGGAATTAGAGTAGTAAACAGAGAATTGGGGGTGAGAGAGGGGACCAGTAAATGAGGAACTCGAAGAGGGTAATAAGTGGGGGAATTGGGAGAGGGGTATAATAAATGGGCAATGGGAGGAGGGGAAGCAAATGGGGAATCAGTATCAGTATCAGGCATCAGTAATTTGGGAATTGTTAGGGGACGTCTGTGAAACAGGAACTGGGTGCGGCTACTGAAGAGAAGAGATCTGACCCGATAGAGGCCCTTAAAATTATAAATTTGTTGATGTGGTCGGAGCTGAATGCTTCCAATTATAGGGGAGTCCAATAACAAATAAACCCAATAGAATTCTATCAGGGGAATATCTTTACCCAGAGAGTGGTTAGAACGTGGGATCTGCTACCACAAGGAGTAGTTGATGAGAGTGGTATAGATGTCCTATAGGGGAGTTGGAACGTGCATGAGGGATAAAGAGGCAGATTAAAATTCATTTATGGATATGGGCGTCGCTGACTAGGACAGCATTTACTGCCCATCCCAAATTGTCCTTGAGAAGGTGGTGAGCTGCCCTCTTGAACGCTGCGGTCCCTGTGGTGTAGGTATACCCACAGTGCTGTTAGGGAGGGAGCTCCAGGTCTTTGACCCAGTATAATGAGATGTAATACAGTGGTTGTCAGCTTCTGTGGAGCATAAGCACCAGCACAGACCAATGTGCCAAATGCCCTGTTTCTGTGATGTAAATACTTTGTAATTATATCTACAAAGAAAGATGGGTCCAGAGGTGGTGCAAGTGCCTACAGCAGAACCATTACCAGTACCTGCCATCCGAGAAAATCGGAACAATGATTATGATCTAATGTTGAAGCATTCAGTGGTGATGGCATGTTGGTTGTAAAGAGCCCAAATTTGAAGATGAGGTGGCGTTCCTTGAGCTTGCATTGAGCTTCATTATGAGTCTAATAATGATTTAGAGTCAGAGACAAGCCATACAACCAATGCTTGGAAATCTAAAGAAGCTTGGATATAGTTTTTCAGAAATTTCTGCAGCGCTCTAATAACAGAACGATAGGCCAATTTTGAGAAGCATTTGAACATCAAAGCTGGGTCGGAGCATATTTTAAAATGACAATTTCTCTTTTTTTGCCTCTCTCGGACCAACTTGTCAGAAGTGGTTGTCATGAGCGACGGAACCTGCTGCTGCCCCTCCAGTGTTAATGAGCCTGGTGGCTCATGAAAGAGGGAACGAGGGAGGAGAGAGAAAACCAGCTTGCCCCTGAGGTGAACAGCTGCTAATGGTTTGACAAGACTGATGATAATCCACTCTCTCAGCCATCGTCTCCTGGTTCTCCTGAATACTCCGGTTAATTTCCAAAATGTCACTAAAGCCACCCGCTACCCACATCTCAATTCTTTCCCGGCAGGTAATCCGGTTCTGGCACAATGGTGTGATTAGCACAGCCATGCCGGAAGGATGTGACAATGCTAAGGGTGATGGCGGGTAAGTGTACTGAGCTGCAGGCTAATTCCTGGCCTCCCCACACAGCTGGGGAGCAGGGCCTGATACCGATCTTTCAGCACGTGTGTGGCCAAGGATAGAGAGCAGACTGTGGCTCTAAGGTAGGTGGTCCAGTCCCCTCTGTCAACACCTCCGAGGCTTAATATTCTGGTTTAAAACCTGGTAGTGCTTTGAAGCACTGCATTCCTTCAATACCATTCAACCCCCAAGGATCTGAACTGTTACTTGATTCTCCAGACAATGTGTAGCAGTAATACCTTTTGCAATGTGAAAGGAATTTTTATAAGAAGCTTTTAATAATGTTGCAGCCAGTGCATGGTGGGGTAGCACTCCTGCCTCTGAATTAAAAGAACGCAGGTTCCAGTCCAACTCCAGACAGCAACGGGCTGGTTTAGCACACTGGCTAAATAGCTGGCTTTTAAAGCAGGCCAAGGCAGGCCAGCAGCGTGGGTTCAATTCCCATACCAGCCTCCCCGAACAGGCGCCGGAATGTGGCGTCTAGGGGCTTTTAACTTATTAACCCTGTTTTCTCTCCTGATAGATGTTGCCAAGCCTGCTGAGTTTTTACAACATCTTCTGTTCTTTTGTCTTACTGCAGCTGTACAGGGCCTTGATGAGACGACATCTGGAGTATTGTGTGCAGTTTTGGTCTCATTGCCTAAGAAAGGATATACTTGGCATAGAGACCGTGCAGTGAAGGATCAGCAGACTGATTCCTGGGATGACAGGACTGGCGCATGAGGAGAGATTGGGTCGACTGGGCCTGTATTCACTGGGATTTAGAAGAATGAGAGGGGATCTAATTGAAACATGTAAAATTCTGCCAGGCTGGACAGACTCGATAGATTTCTAGACACTAAAGGCATCAATGAGTATTGCTGGAGAACAGGAGTACGGTGTCGAAATAGAGGTTCAACCATGATCATGTTGAATGGTGAAGCAATCTCGAAGGACCGTACGGCCTATTCCTGGTCCTATTTTAATGTTTCTATTAGAACACCCACACAAAGGACACTTCCTTGATGCCTATTTTTTTTTTTAATAAATATTTTTATTCAAATTTTTTACATATTTTCAACAGAAATAAGAAAAATCAAAGAACACATAAATAATAATCTTATAGCTATGTCATGTATTCCCCCAATATACAAGCCCCCCATTAAATGATAATAAATACAGTAGGAAACACAAAGTACCCCCGCGCCCCCCCCCCCCCCCCCCCCCCCCCCCGCCCCCCGCCGGGTTGCTGCTGCTGCTGACCACCTCCTAACGTTCTGATAGAAAGTCTAGGAACGGTTGCCACCGCCTGAAGAACCCTTGCACAGATCCTCTTAAGGCAAATTTTACCCTCTCCAATTTAATGAACCCTGCCATGTCGCTGATCCAGTCTGCCACGCTTGGGGGTCTCGCATCCTTCCACAGTAGCAGAATCCTCCGCCGGGCTACCAGGGATGCAAAGGCCAGAATACCGGCCTCTTTCGCCTCCTGCACTCCCGGCTCGTCTGATGCCCCAAATAGTGCGAGCCATCAGCTCGGCTTAACCCGGGTGTTTACCACCTTAGACACCGTCCTCGCAACGCCCCTCCAGAACCAATCAGTGCTGGGCACACCCAGAACATGTGGGCATGATTTGCTGGGCTCCCCGAACACCTCACACACCTGTCCTCCACTCCAAAAAACCGACTCAGCCTTGCCCCCGTCATGTGTGCCCTTAAATTGTATCAGGCTAAGCCTGGTGCAAGAGGAGGAAGAATTTACCCTACCCAGGGTGTCCGCCCACGTACCCTCGTCTATCTCCTCCCCCAGCTCCTCCTCCCATTTACCTTTCAGCTCCTCCACTGAGGCCTCCTCCTCCTCCTGCATCTCCTGGTAGATCGCTGAGACTCTGCCTTCTCCAACCCACACCCCCGAGAGCACCCTATCCTGGATCTGGAGTGCTGGCAGCAGCGGAAATTCCCTCACCTGCCGTCTTACAAATGCCCTTACCTGCATGTACCTGAAGGCATTTCCAGGGGGGAGCCCCAAATTTTTCCTCCAATGCCCCAAGGCTCGCAAACATCCCATCTATAAACAGGTCCCCCATCCTTCTAATACCTGCCCTGTGCCAGCTCAGGAACCCCCCATCAATTTAATTTTCATTTTTTCTCCCCGGGACAAACCGATGGTTCTCTTGGATCGGGGACCACACCAAAGCCTCTGCCTCCCCCCTGTGGCGTCTCCACTGCCCCCAAATTTTGAGGGTCGCCGACACCACTGGACTCGTGGTGTACCTTGACGGCGGGAGCGGCAGCGATGCCGTCACCAGCGCTCTCAGGCTCGTGCCCACACAGGACGCCATCTCCAGCCTCTTCCACGCCGCCCCCTCCCCCTCCATTACCCACTTGCGTATCATCGCCACATTGGCAGCCCAGTAGTACCCACACAGATTAGGCAACGCTAGCCCTCCTCTGTCCCTGCTCCATTCTAGAAACACCCTTCTCACCGTCGGGGTCTTTTTCGCCCACACACGAATCCCATGATGCTCCTGCTGACCCGCTTAAAAAAGGCCTTAGGGATCAGGATGGGGAGGCACTGGAATATAAAAAGGAACCTCGGGAACACCGTCATCTTCACCGACTGCCCCCTACCGGCCAGGGAGGGTGGCAGCATATCCCACCTTTTAAATTCCCCCTCCATCTGCTCCACCAGCCTCGTCAAGTTGAGCTTGTGTAGGGCCCCCCAGCTCCTGGCCACCTGTATCCCTAGGTACCAAAAACTCCTTTCCGCCCTCTTCAGTGGAAGCTCATCTGTCCCCCTGCCCTGGTCTCCTGGGTGTATCACGAATAGCTCACTCTTCGCCATGTTGAGCTTATACCCGGAAAAGTCTCCAAACTCCCTGAGGATCCGCATCACCTCCGGCATCCCCCCCACCGGGTCCTCCACATACAGTATCAGGTCGTCTGCATACAGCGATACCTGGTGTTCCTCCCCCCCCAGACCAGCCCCTTCCAGTTCCTGGACTCCCTCAGAGCCATCGCCAAAGGTTCAATTGCCAACGCAAATAGCAGGGGGGATAGGGGGCACCCCTGCCTCGTCCCCCGGTACAGCCGAAGGTATTCTGACCTCCTCTGACTTGTGGCCACACTTGCCACCGGGGCTTCGTACAGTAACCTAACCCAAGTAACGAACCCCTCCCCGAACCCGAACCTCCTCAACTCTTTCTACAGGTACCCCCACTCCACCCTATCGAAGGCCTTCTCCGCATCCATAGCCGCCACTATCTCCGCTTCCCCCTCCACTGCAGGCATCATGATTACATTTAGGAGCCTCCGCACATTGGTGTTTAGCTGCCTTCCCTTCACGAAACCCGTCTAGTCCTCGTGGATCACCCCCGGAACACAGTCCTCAATTCTGGTAGCCAACACCTTCGCTAACAGCTTCGCGTCCACGTTGAGGAGAGAGATTGGCCTGTACGACCCACACTGTAATGGGTCCCTGTCCCGCTTCAAGATCAGCGAGATCAGCGCCCTGGACATCGTCGGGGGTAGGCCCCCCCCCCCCCCCCCCCCCCCCCCCCACCCCCCCCTCCGCCTCATTGAAAGTCCTCACGAGTAGTGGGCCCAACAGGTCCATATACTTCCTGTAAAATTCCACCGGGAACCCATCTGGCCCTGGTGCCTTCCCCGCCTGCATACTCCCCAGCCCCTTAGTCAGCTCCTCCAGCCCTACCGGTGCCCCAAGCCCCGCCACCTGCCCCTCCTCTACCCTCGGGAACCTCAGCCGGTCCAGAAAACGACGCATCCCCCCCCTCCTCCGTCGGGGGCTCAGACCTATAGAGACCCTCATAGAAGTCTCTAAATACCCCAATTATTCCCACCGCACTCCGCACCTTGTTCCCCACTTTATCCCTAACTCCCCCAATCTCCCTCGCCGACTCCCGCTTCCGAAGCTGGTGTGCCAACATCCGGCTAGCCTTCTCCCCGTACTCATACACAGCCCCTTGCGCTTTCCTCCACTGCACCTCTGCCTTCTTGGTGGTCAACAGGTCGACTCGGCCTGGAGGCTTCATCGCTCCTTGAGTAGTCCCTCTACGGGGACCTCTGCATACCTCCTATCTACCCTTAAAATCTCCCCCACCAACCTCTCCCTTTCTCTCCTCTCCTTCTTCTCCTTGTGGGCCCTAGTGGAGATTAGCTCTCCCCTAATCACCGCCTTCAGCGCCTCCCAGACCACCCCCATCTGCACCTCCCCATTATCGTTAGCCTCTAGATAGCTTTCAATGCACCCCCGGATTCGTCCGCTCACCTCCTCATCTGCCAGCAAGCCCACCTCCAGGCGCCACAGCGGGCGCTGGTCCCTCTCCTCCCCTAGCTCGAGCTCCACCCAGTGCGGGGCATGGTCTGAGATGGCTATGGCCGAATACTCCGTGTCCTCCACCCTCGGGATCAGCGCCCTGCTCAAAACGAGGAAGTCAATCCGGGAGTAGGCTTTAGGGATGTGGGAAAGGAAAGAGAATTCCCTGGCCCCCGGCCTAACAAACCTCCATGGGTCCACTCCTCCCATCTGGTCCATAAACCCCCTCAACACCTTGGCTGCTGCCAGCCTCTTACCCGTCCTGGACCTGGAGCGGTCCAATGCTGGATCCAATACCGTATTAAAGTGCACTCGTCCCCCCCATCCCCCTCCCCCCCCCCCCCCCCCCCCCCCCCCATCCCCCCACCCCGTCCCCGTCCCCGATTATCAAGATCCCTGCCTCCAGGTCCGGAATCCGGCCCGACATGCGCCGCATAAATCCGGCATCGTCCCAATTCGGGGCATACACATTCACCAGGACCACCTGCAGCTTACCGCTCACCATCACGTACCTACCTCCATTGTCTGCCACGATGTTCAGCGCCTCAAACGACACCCGCTTCCCCACCAAAATCGCCACCCCTCGATTCTTTGCGTCTAACCCCGAGTGGAAAACCTGCCCTACCCACCCCTTTCTCATGCTAACCTGATCTGCTACCCTCAAATGCGTCTCCTGGAGCACAACCACACCTGCCTTCAGTCCCTTTTGGTGCGCGAACACACGGGCCCTCTTCACCGGCTCGTTCAGGCCTCTCACATTCCAAGTTATCAGCCGGATCAGGGGGCTGCCCCCCCCCCCCCCCTGCAGATTAGCCATCTCCCTTTCTAGGCCAGCCGCGTACCCGCGCTTCCCGCACTCTCCGTTCCCCCCAGCGGCAGACCCCCGCCCCAACTTTCTCTTCAGGCTCCAGCTTCCCTTTGGCCAATGCAGCAGCAACCCAGTACCCCCCCCCCCCCCCCCCCCCAAGCAAGTTCTCCCTAGCTGCGTTGCTCCCTCCATAGCACTCCCGTAAGTCAGCTGACTCCTGCTGACCCCGGCCGCTCCCGCCACTCCATCGACCCCCCCCCAGTGTGAGAATCTCCCCCCCCCTCCTTTCCAGCACCACCCCTCCCCCTGACCCCGCCCCCTTCCTTCCCTAGCGCGGGAGGAAAAAACAGCGCTTTTCACCAAGCCGGCCCCGCCCCCTCAGGCGCAGCTCCCTTTCACGGCCTGATCCCAGATCCCCCACCTTGGGCCTCCCCTCTCCCCTCCCCCCCCCAATGAGACCCCCACTTCCAACCACCAACGCCCACACTCTCACCAAACCCCCACTACAAACCATTTCACCCTACCCCACCCAGCACCCAAAATGAAAACAGTACCAAACAGAACAGAACATCCCTCCAAAACACAACAATCACATCAATCCCCTCTCAACATCACCTTGCAACCGACCCTCAATCCGAGTCCACCTTTTCGGCCTGGATAAAGGTCCACGCCTCCTCCGGCGTCTCGAAGTAGTGGTGGCGGTCCTTGAAAGTGACCCAGCGCTACCGAGCCTGAGTGAGTACTACTGGGCCGCCAACATCTCAATGGTATGTAAGTGGATGGGAGAAGAGGAGTGAACGGTGTGGAAGAGATTGGAGAAGGCGTCCTGTAGGGGGACTTGCCTACAAGCGATGGTGACGGCGCCGTTGCCGTTCTCACCGAAGAAATTCACCACAAGCCCGGTGGTGCTGGCTACTCTGAAAATGTGGGGGCAATGGAGACGGCATAGGGGTAAGACGGGAGCCTCGGTGTGGTCCCCGATAAGAAATAATCATAGGTTTGCTCCGGGGAGAATGGATGGGGGATTTGGAACATGGCAAAGAGCAGGAGTAACACAATTGAGAGATCTGTTTGTAGATGGGACGTTTGCAAGTCTGGGAGCGCTGACCGAAAAATATGGGTTGCCCCAAGGGAATGCATTCCGGTATATGCAACTGAGGGCTTTTACGAGGCAACAGGTGAGGGAATTCCCGCAGCTCCCGACGCAGGAGGTGCAGGACAGAGTGATCTCAAAGACATGGGTGGGGGACGGTAAGGTATCAGACATATATAGGGAAATGAGGGACGAGGGGGAGATTTTGGTAGATGAGCTGAAAGGGAAATGGGAAGAAGAGCTGGGGGAGGAGATTGAGGAGGGGCTGTGGGCTGATGCCCTAAGTAGGGTAAACTCATCGTCCTCGTGTGCCAGGCTAAGGTGTTACATTGATACAATTTAAGGTGTTACACAGGGTGCATATGACTGGAGCACGGCTCAGTAAATTTTTTGGAGTAGAGGATAGGTGTGCGAGATGCTCGAGAAGCCCAGCGAATCACACCCACATGTTCTGGTCATGTCCGGCACTACAGGGGTTTTGGGTGGGGGTGACAAAGGTGCTTTCGAAGGTGGTGGGGGTCCAGGTCGAACCAAGCTGGGGGTTGGCTATATTCGGGGTTGCAGAAGAGCCGGTAGTGCAGGAGGCGAAAGAGGCTGATATTTTGGCCTTTGCGTCCCTAGTAGCCCAGCGCAGGATACTGTTGATGTGGAAGGAAGCCAAGCCCCCGGGTGTGGAGACCTGGATAAATGACATGGCAGGGTTAATAAAGCTGGAACGGATTAAGTTCGTCCTAAGGGGATCGGCTCAAGGGTTCACCAGGCGGTGGCAACCGTTCGGCGAATACCTCACAGAAAGATAGAGGGAATGGAAAAGAAGAAGACAGCAGCAGCAACCCCGGGGGGGGGGGGGGGGGGGGGGGGTGGAACCAGAGGGATTCTCAGGGATGTTAATATATAAGTATATAAGTATAATATGTATAGGTTGTTGTTATAGATAATTGTATATTGGACGGTTAAAACATATTTTTGGAGAATATTTATCTGGGACAAGGCAGTTGCCATTTAGTTTTGTTTTTGTTTATATATTATTTATTTCTTGTTTATAAAACTGGCCATTGTTATTTATATTGTGATATTACTGTGTAAAGGATACACAATGTACTGTGATGGTTGGCCAAAAATTTTCAATAAAATATATTTTTAAAAAAAGAAAGTGACCCACAGTTGCGCCGGCTGCAACATTCCAAATTTCACCCCCTTCCGATGCAGAGCCGCCTTAGCCCGATTGTACCCGGCCCTCTTCTTGGCCACCCAGTCCTGGTGGTGCGCTCCAATCCAGGTATATCCCGACCTCTGCATTCTCCCACCTGCTGCTCCGCTCCTTCTTTGCCCACCTTAGGACACACTCCCTGTCCACGAAGCGGTGGAACCGCACCAGCACCGCCCGCGTCGGCTCGTTGGGCTTGGGCCACCTCGCCAGGACTCGGTGGGCCCTCTTCAGCTCCAGGGGCCCCGGGAAGGCCCCCGTGCCCATCAACGTTTTCAGCATCGTGAACGCGTATGCTCCAACATCCGACCACTCCACTCCCTCCGGGAGACCCAGAATCCTCAGGTTCTTCCTCCTCGACCGGTTCTCCATGTCTTCGAACTTCTCCTGCCATTTCTTATGCATCGCCTCATGTGCCTCTACCTTCACCGCCAGACCCAAGATCTCGTCCTCGTTCTCCGAGGCCTTTTGCCGCACCTCCTGGATCGCCACCCCTTGGGCCGTCTGGGTCTCGAGCAGCTTGTCTATCGAAGCCTTCATCGGCTCCAACGGCTCTGCCTTCAATTCCGTGAAGCAGCGCTGGAGAAACTCCTGCTATTCTTGCAACCACTGCACCCAAGCTGCCTGGTCTCCACCCGCCACCATCTTGACTTTCCTCCCTTGCACTTTTCGCTGTTCCAAAACTACCTTTTTCACCGCTCCACTCCTGGTCCAATCCATAAAGTGTCGGGGAAATGTTACTATCACCTTCCCACACTGGGAACCGTCGAACAAATTCCACTGGGGGCCCTAAAAAGAGCCCAAAAGTCAGTTTCTGTCGGGAGCTGCCGAACGTGCGACTTAGCTCCGCATAGCCTCAACCGGAAGTTCGCTTTGACGCCTATGAGATGTTGTGCGTATCAACAAACAAATTAGTGGCCATATATTTGCATGTCAGCTCAGTTGGCAACACCTTTGCTTTTGCTTTATGTCCTGCTCCAGGGTTTGATCGCAAGAAGCAAGGCTGATACTCCAGTGGAGTACCGAGGGAGTGCTGCATTGTTGGTTTGCTGTGTTTTCGATGAGACACAAATGTAAAGCGCCATCAGCCTTCATGGGTGGATGTAAAAGATCCCTTGGCAATATTTCAAGGACCAGGCGAACAGAGAGTTATCCCCGGTATCCTGACCACTATTTACCCCTCGATCAAGATCACAAGAAATAGATTATCGGATCAGTATCACATTGATATTTCCAGGAGTTTGCTGAGTGCAAATTAGCTGCCATGTTTCCTGTGACACTTTTCTAATGTTCTTGTCAGATGACCTGATTTATATTACAAGAATACTTGTAGCTAAAGCTATAAACAATTTATTAACATTAACTGTGGGTAAACTATATATAAAACAATAAATGAATAACAATAAGATCAAGCACAAGCAACCTCTCTCTCCAGCTTCCTCCAGCCAGTCTGAGATCAGCTGACTCTAACATTCACTTATATACTAGTGAGACTCCTAGTGGTTAGTCGGTGAATTACAACACAACCATGATATCACTACAACTTTAAGAGAAGAAATCCATTGGCTGTAAAGCACTTTGAGACATCCGGTAGTCATGAAAATATTATGTCAATTTAAGTCTATCTGATGTACTTTGTGAAGATAAATGTTTTCTCCCTGCTACTTAATGAAAATGAAAACTCAAGAGGCATCTGTTGAAAACTTGGTTACCCGCTGAGTAATCAGTTTTAACTTAGTAGAATTCTTCTTGAAGTTAGAATGTAATATGTTCAAGTCCCTTTTTAGCAATTTGAGCACATAAACCAGGCCGCCATGCCAGTGCAAGAAAAGCTATATTGTTGAACGTGTCATGAGACTGCGGCAGCACGGTGGCGCAGTGGTAGCACTGCAGTCTCATGGCGCCGAGGTCCCAGGTTCGATCCCGGCTCTGGGTCACTGACTGGGTGGAATTTGCACATTCTCCCTGTGTCTGCGTGGGTTTTGCCCCCACAACCCAAAGATGTGCAGGGTAGGTGGATTGAACACAATAAACTGCCCCTCAATTGGAAAAAATGAATTGGGTACTCTAAATTTAAAAAAAAAAGAACTTGTCATGAGACATTAAGTCAAGACCCTACCTGGCCTTCCCTACCTGAAATTTTTCATATCATTTGACATCGTTTGCTTTCAACAGCTTTCATTGACATCAAATGCTTTCATGTACAAGTATTTGGCCATAATTTGACATCACTTTTTCTCAATTGCTATCATTTTGGCATCTTTTGATATCGCTTGCACTAATGAACAATCTTCTGGCTCTCATTCAATTTCATTTTCTCTCAAAACTGACCATTTAGCCATCATTTGCTCACAGAACCATACTTGCGATGTTAAATGATAGTTATTAACTGACACCATTGTCATCAAATGCCTTCTTGCAGGGATCAAAACAAAATGTGACTGTATATACAGCCAAAATTTACAGCTGATTATGTATGCTGTGTGTATGGTCACACTACCCCCACACCCTCCCTCCCTCTCATCACACCCCATACTCTGCTCCCCAAATCTCTCTTACTCCCCTCCCCAAATCTCTCTTACACCCTCCCCAAATCTCTCTTACTCCCCTCCACAAAGGCCTCTTATTTCCGTCCCCTTCGTCCCTCCTTTCATTTGCCCTCACCCGTTTCCCTCTGCCTCCTCTCTTTGCCTTGCCTCCCCTCCACCCCCCTCCACCCCACCCCTGCCCACACTAAAGATCTCTGTTTACTGTGTCGGGTGGAATCATAGAAATCATAGAATTTACAGTGCAGGCGGAGGCCATTCGGCCCATTGAGTCTGCACCAGCCCTGGGAAAGAGCACCCCACTTAAGCCCACACCTCCACCCTATCCCCATGATCCAATAACCCCACCTAACCTTTTTGGACACTAAGGACAATTTAGCATGGCCAATCCACCTAACCTGCACATCTTTGGACAGTGGGAGGAAGCCGGAGCACCCGGAGAAAACCCATGCAGACACAGGGAGAACGTGCAGACTCCACACAGACAGTGACTCAAATCGAGAATCGAACCTGGGACCCTGGAGCTGTGAAACAACAGTGCTAACCACTGTGCTGCCGATCACCAGGAAACCGGCAGTAATGTTTTCTGATCCTGCCCTGTAAAGATTTGAAGTCATCACAGGAGCTGCAAGGACCGAGAAAATCGGAGTGAGGTCAGACTTCTGGACGTGGCCATGGAATGAGTGGTCACACATTTGGTAGCTCTCGCTTAAAGTGGAGATTTTCAGTCCTATTCCCGTCTGAAGTGTTGAATTTTGGATGGAAAGAGGTGTAGGAGTGCCAGGAGAGAGTGTAACTCCTCTGGTGGGGCTGGTGGATGGATCCACAAACTAGGAGTGGGTCGAGAAGAAAGGAGATGTTGGAGTAGGAGAGTCTTTGTGGTGCGCCACAGGATAAGATGGTGGAGGGCAAGGGACTCGTTCTGCCTGCCCACTAGTCAACGGTGCAGCTGGTGGACTTTTTAAATGACTAGTTCAGTCAGCAAATGAAGGAGGCCCTAGAGGACCTGACCAAGGTGGTGGAGCCCCTCACAGCAGGTATTGAGAGAATGGAGCAGAAGCTGGTGTCCCAGAGCCATACGATCCAGAAAATGGAGGAGGCGGTGGGGGAGCATGAGAAACAGCTCGCCTCATTGGTGGCTGAGGTTGGGGTGATATGGGGGACCCAAAAGAGGCTGAAGGAGAAGGTGGAGGGCCACTCTAGAAGGCAACATTTTAGGATTGTGGGGATGCCCGAAGGCATCGAAGGAGCGGAGACCGGCGCATATGTGGCCGAAATGGTGGAGATGCTGATGGGGGAAGGGTCCTTCGACCGGCCCATGAATGTCGACCAAGCGCACAGGGCGCTGATGAGGAGGCCATAGGCGGATGAGCCGACAGGGGAGATGGTACCGCTTCTTTACAAAGAGAGGATCCTTCGATGGGCAAGGCAGACAAGGAGGCACACCTGGGAAGCGTACGGGTTTTTCAAAAAAATCTTTTTATGCTCCTCATTTTCAACATTTTCATCAAATAAACAACAAAAGAAAAAACAAACAAAAACAAATCCAATAACAAAAACAGCACCCCCCTCAATATACAGACCAAAACACCACCTACATGTTCCAGGTAAAAACGTAACAGCCAATCAGTGAACAGTGTAATCAAAAACAACAATAACCCCAAACCCCCAGTCTGGATTATTTTTCTATACCCTGTGTAAGTGCTTGTTTAATTCAGAAAAACGATTGATTTCATTAGATACAAAACCGGATTGAGGCTGGGGAGAGCTTAATGGTGGCGAGGCGGCATGTGCATCTGCGCAGTACAACTAACCGCACTGACGCACATGCAGCTTCGCTGCCATTTTAGTACGTCTTATTGTAAGCAGAAGCCATCGGTTGCTATTGGGTGTGCAATTTAGGCCTATATCGCTAACTATAAATTATTCACTCAGTACATTCCGGTACATGTAGATAGCTATAGAATTATTTGTAATATAAAAGTGTACTTAATCATGTCCATGAAGGGATTAGTAGATAAAGAATGGCATGCATTTTTAAACAAATGGAAACACTCATACCTTACCGATGTTCAATTTGTTTGCAAACAGCATCTGTTGCCAAAGAATAAAACATTATAACACGATGAATTGTATCACATGGCAAGTACACAGGCAAGATACAAGAAGACAAGTTGGCAGAATTGGAACAGTTATTAAAAAAAGCAACAATGTACGTTTACAAATGTGCGTCACATATAAATGAAAGCGCATTAAAAGCATGTTCGGTAATCGCTCAAGAAATTGCAACTTTTTCAAAGCCATTTGCTGAAATGAGGTGGTGAAACAAATGCCTGACGAAAGCTGCGAACATTGCAAGTCTAGATAGCAACAGTGTTTTCAAAACGTTAGTCTTTCCAGAAACACAGTTGCTGACAGAATTTGTGAATTATCAGAAAATCTGACAAGTCAACTCCAGGATCAGGTGAAAGCTGTTACAGCCTTTTCAGTAGCAGTTGACCGAAAGCAAGGGCGCATGTGACGTAGCACAGTTAGCTGTGTTTATTCACACTACTGATGAAAATATGATTGTGACGGAGGAATTTGCAGAGTTAGGGCCAATAAAGGACACCACCAAGGAGGAGGATATTTTTAATTGTGTAAGAACACCACTGGATAAACTAGGTGTAGTTTGGAGGAGGGTCCCAGCAATGAGGTGACTATTGTGATGGAAACACCATGGTAACACCAATCAGAGTCTTGGTAACTCTAAATTTGCCGATAGGGCCATTCGAATTTCTTTAACCTGTCAGCAGACAATTCAGAACAGCATTGGGCTTTGATTGGAGGACTCCCCTTCAGAGCGGCAAAACAATTTGCCAGACATTGAGAGGTGGTGAAGACTTAGAGCAGTTCAGACATGAATCTCCTGAATTGGTGTGAAACAACCGCCAGGTTTCTGGCATTCGGTCTGGCAGGCAGTCTGAAGCAAACATCGGGGTGCGAGCCTGTGAAGTCTTCAGTGAGGCGAGTGTGGTGTTGGGTGTTCTGACACACAGAAGAGCCAACACAGTTGCATATGGTACAACGCTTCTTTATTTAAACTCACTATTTACAACTTGGTCTTTGCACTCTGCACGTGGGGGGCTCCCTGCTTGTGGTGTTTCAACAGCTCTTTCTTGTTTCCTTCTCCCCAGACCTACTGACCTCCAGGTGTCGTGCTCGTGCTTTTTATGTGGTTGGTGTTCTTGTCTGTGATTGGTTGTGGTGTTGTGTACTCTGATTTGCCTGTTAGTGTGTCCATCATGATGTGTGTGTTTGAATATCATGACATCCCCCCTTTTTACAAAGATATGTGCCTACGTGGTAATAAATATGATCGTGACGTGAGTGCATCTAAGAGTGTGTGTGTGTCGTGTGCAGCATGTGTCTATGACGGAACTATGTACATGGGGCGATGTCGAGTGCGTCACATGAATCCAGTTGTACCATAACATAACAGAAATGCGAACGAGAGAAGAAGAAAAAAAATTTGAACAGTTGTCCAGTCAGACGACATCTGGAACGATAAACAACAACAGGTTATCATGTAAAATTGTCCAACTTATTAAACATATGAACTGTATTATAAGTCCATTCTAATGGGTTTGCGACGAATTCGGGTTGACCGCCTTAAGGGTGGATCAAGAACCACCGGCTGCTGTGCAGGCATGGCCATGGGTGGCGATGGAAAGGGCGTGATGTGCGGCAGCTCCACAAAGTCATCCTCGGAAGCCTGTTGAGGATCTGGCGTGTTGTGTGGCTGTGAGCGTGGAAGTCGGCGAAGGGCGCGCCGATTGCGGCGACGCACGGAACCATCCGGCATGCGAACCAGGAACGAGCGGGGAGCCACTTGTCGGAGGACTTCGGCCGGTGCTGACCAGCCACCATACGGTTGATGGACGCGTACTTTGTCTCCGGAGGACAGGGGGGGCAGGTCCGTCGCTCGTGTGTCGTACCGACCTTTCTGGCGATCACGCTGCAGTTGCATGTTCCGAAGAACCGCCTCATGGTCTGTTGTCGGTGCCAGGACGGAAGGTACCGTCGTCCTGAGGGAGCGACCCATTAGTAGCTGCGCTGGCGAGAGGCCCGTGGATAACGGGGCCGATCGATAGGCCAGCAAGGCAAGGTTAAAGTCCGATCCGTCATCAGCCGCCTTGCACAGGAGCCGCTTTGCGATGTGGACACCCTTTTCAGCCTTCCCGTTCGATTGTGGATGCAGAGGGCTGGATGTCACATGAGTGAAACCATATGCTGCGGCAAAGGACGACCATTCACGGCTGGCAAAACAAGGTCCATTGTCTGACATGACAGTCCTTGGAATGCCGTGGCGAGCAAACGTTTCCTTGCAGGCCCCAATGACTGCGGACGACGTCAGATCATGGAGAGGCATGACTTCCGGGTAGTTTGAGAAGTAGTCTATAATAACAATGTAATCTCTGCCGAGCGCGTGAAATAGGTCAACACCCACCTTCGCCCAGGGGGACGTCACCATCTCGTGTGGTAGAAGTGTTTCCGGAGGTTGCGCTGGCTGAAACCTCTGACAGGTTGTGCAGTTGAGCACCATGTTGGCTATGTCTTCATTAATACCCGGCCAATATACCGCCTCCCGGGCCCTTCGTCTGCATTTTTCGACGCCCAAGTGGCCTTCGTGTAGTTGACGAAGAATCATCTGGCGCACACTGTGTGGAATGACGATCCTATGCGATTTCATAAGGACCCCGTCTATATTGGTGAGATCATCTCGCACATTATAAAACTGGGGGCACTGCCCTTTTAGCCACCCTTCCGTCATGTGGCGCATCACTCGCTGCAGCAGAGGGTCAGTCGCCGTCTCTGCGCGTATGTGGGCCAGACAAGGATCATCAGCTGGCATATTTGCTGCTGTCAGAGTCACGTGTGCCTCAATTTGACGCACGAACCCCTCCGCATCTGGTGGTGTGCTCACTGCTCGGGAAAGAGTGTCCGCCACTATGAGTTCCTTCCCCGGAGTGTAGATCAGTTCAAAATCGTACCTCCTGAGTTTAAGTAAGATGCGCTGGAGGCGAGGAGTCATGTCGTTCAGGTCTTTGTTAATGATGTTGACCAGGGGGCGGTGGTCAGTTTCGACCGTGAATCGTGGCAGGCCATACACATAGTCGTGGAACTTGTCCAGTCCAGTTAACAAGCCCAGGCATTCTTTTTCGATTTGCGCGTAGCGCTGTTCGGTAGGGGTCATGGCTCGTGAGGCATACGCAACCGGGGCCCATGATGACGTGCTGTCTTTTTGCAGGAGTACCGCTCCAATACCAGATTGGCTGGCGTCTGTTGAGATCTTTGTAGGGCGAGTCGTGTCAAAGAAGGCCAGCACTGGTGCCGTGACCAGTTTGTGCTTGAGCTCCTCCCATTCCCGCTGATGCGACTGGTGCCAGTTGAATTCCGTCGATTTTTTTACGAGATGGCGCATGTTTGTTGTATGAGAAGCCAGGTTGGGAATGAACTTCCCAAGGAAGTTGACCATGCCCAGGAATCTTAAGACAGCCTTCTTGTCAGCCGGTCGTGGCATGGCTGTGATGGCGCTAACCTTGTCTGCATCGGGACGGACCCCGGACCTTGAGATGTGGTCCCCGAGGAATTTCAGCTCCGTCTGGCCGAAAGCACACTTCGCACGGTTGAGACGCAGGCCATTTTGCCGTATGCGGGTGAAGACACGTCGAAGACGATGCATGTGTTCCTGCGGAGTGGTGGACCAAATGATGATATCGTCCACATATACACGTACCCCTTCGATGCCTTCCATCATCTGCTCCATAATGCGGTGGAATACTTCAGATGCCGAAATGATGCCGAATGGCATCCGGTTGTAGCAGAATCTGCCAAAAGGGGTGTTGAATGTGCATAGTCTTCGGCTGGCCGGGTCCAGTTTGATCTGCCAGAATCCTTTGGACGCATCCAATTTAGTGAATATGTTGGCTCGCGCCATCTCGCTGGTGAGGTCTTCTCGTTTCGGGATGGGATAGTGTTCCCGCATGATGTTGTTGTTCAGATCTTTTGGATCTATACATATACGGAGCTCGCCAGAGGGCTTCTTTACACAGACCATGGAGCTGACCCATGGCGTGGGCTCCGTGACCTTGGATAGGACCCCTTGGTCCTGAAGAATCTGCAGTTGTGCCTTGAGGCGGTCTTTGAGAGGCGCAGGAACCCTGCGAGGTGCGTGAACGACAGGGATGGCGTCCGGTCTGAGTCGAATCTTGTACGTGTGTGGCAATGTCCCCATGCCTTCAAAAACCTCCTGGTTGTGAGCAAGGAGGGAATGGAGATTCGCGTGGAACTCAGCATCCGGGAAGTCGGATATCTCATCTGGAGAGAGAGACATAATGCGCTGTACCAGGTGAAGGACCTTACACGCTTGTGCGCCCAGTAACGAGTCCTTTGATGAGCCCACAACTTCGAAGGGGAGTGTGGCCGTGTACCTCTTGTGAGTCACCTGTAGCTGGCAAGATCCTACGGACGGGATAACGTTCCCGTTATAGTCAACCATCTTAAGCCGGGATGGTGTGATGGGTGGTTTGACCTTCATGGCCTGGACTGCAGAGTAAGCAATCAGGTTGGCGGATGCGCCGGTGTCCAGACGGAAGGCGACGCGCGATCGGTTGACCGTCAGGGTGGCACACCACTCATCGTCTGGATTGATGGCATTGACCTTGTTGACATCAATGACGGCAACTCGGAAGTCATCCTGGTCATCTGCATCACTTAACTGGAAGTCGTGATGCGTGGGCTGGACGGTCCTGACTCGTGCGCGAGGTTGTCGAGGATGCGCCGGATCCATGGGTTGAGCCGCACGACAGCGGGCTGCGTAGTGGCCCATCATGGCACATCTGTTGCACTGTCGGTATTTTGCAGGACATTGCCCTTTTAAGTGTAGACCTCCACACTTGCTGCACGTCATGACGTCACGACGTTCGTTGCGCCACTGCGCATGCGCAGTGCGATCTTGCGGTGGGCGCGCCTGCGCAGTGCGTCCCTCGTTGTGGCAGTTATTCTTGGCGCGCACCTGCGCGGGAGACCGCGAAAAGCGCGGGAAGCGGCCGCTGTCGTCCGGGCCGTGGGGCGGGAAGAAATCGACGGCCTGGATGCGTTCAACGTCGTGGGCGGCCTGGCTTGCCGATTCGACGGCTGGGGACCCCCTCCGTGCCAACTCGGACGCCTGAAATCGGGCAAAACGGCAGGCAGCATTTTCATGGAGGACACAGGCTTCCACAGCAGACGCTAAGGTGAGGCTCTTTATTTTAAGAAGCTGCTGGCGTAGGCCACTAGAGGCAACGCCAAAAACAATCTGGTCCCTGATCATGGACTCTGTGGTGGTGCCGTAACCGCAGGACTGCGCTAGAATCCGGAGGTGCGTCAAAAAGGGTTGAAAAAGCTCCTCCTTACCTTGCAGGCGTTGCTGAAAGATGTATCTTTCGAAAGTTTCGTTTACTTCAGTTTGAAAGTGCTGGTCCATTTTGAGGATGACCGTGTCATATTTGGCCTGGTTTTCGCCTTCCTCGAACACCAGTGAATTAAAGACATCGTTTGGGTGGGGGCCTGCGTAGAAGAGGAGCATTGCAATCTTCGAATCATCCGAGACATTCTGTTTTTCGGTGGCACGGATGTACAGGTCAAATCGCTGCCTGTAGAGCTTCCAGTTGGTGCCTAGGTTCCCCGTGACTTGCATCGGCTGCGGTTTGCCGGTGTGGTCCATGTCCAGAATGGCAGGTTGGTAGGCAGGTATCGATCCACTCCTGTACCATGTGGTGTTGGGTGTTCTGACACACAGAAGAGCCAACACAGTTGCATATGGTACAACGCTTCTTTATTTAAACTCACTATTTACAACTTGGTCTTTGCACTCTGCACGTGGGGGGCTCCCTGCTTGTGGTGTTTCAACAGCTCTTTCTTGTTTCCTTCTCCCCAGACCTACTGACCTCCAGGTGTCGTGCTCGTGCTTTTTATGTGGTTGGTGTTCTTGTCTGTGATTGGTTGTGGTGTTGTGTACTCTGATTTGCCTGTTAGTGTGTCCATCATGATGTGTGTGTTTGAATATCATGACAGCGAGGAGGAGATGCTGGGCCAAGGTTGTTAAGGGGAGCAGTGGGTGACTCTCAATCTCCAGGCCAGGGTTGTGGGGGGTGGGCGACAATCAACAAGGCCAGATAGCCAACAGCAGCCAGCCAGGAGCACATGCGGTCTTTGAGGGTCGAGGCTTGGCCACTGGGGAAGAGCTGAACAGCAGTCGACAGCTGCAAAGCAGACCAGGCAAATGCTAGCGTGATGTCTCAGGAAAACAGTGAGCAGCGGGCAGTGGGAGCAGGGTGACTTGACCACAGGCCAAGGGTTGAGAGTGAGGGGGTTGGGTAGCAACCGGACTGGGTGGCAAGGCTGAGAGCAGAGGCCAGGCCAGATAGCCAGCCAGGAGCACACACCCATCAAGGCTCGAGGCTCAACCCCCCGAGCGAGAGCCAAGAGGTGAGCAGAGCAGCTGTTGGGAGGTGTGAACAAGGCCAGGCAAGCACCGGCATCGTGTGTCGGGGAATCGGGGAGCAGCGGCCAGCAGGTACGGGGTGACCCGACTACAGTCAGAGGCTGTCCAGGCAGCAGGGCGGAACGCCACATCACCCCGGGGCGGGATGTTATGTAGGGCCCTCGCAAAGAGGGGGAGCATGAGCGCGGGGCTCCCTAAAAGTGTAAGTCGGCCTCTGGCCGTGAGCATTGCAACGATGGAGTGTGATCTATGGTGGGCAGAAAGGTAGGAGTAACTGCAGATTAAAACAAAAATTCCTGAGTGAGAATCCAAAAAATGAGTTCAGTGCATTTCATTGCATTAGGCACCACGAAGTACTCTGTGCTCAAACCCTAGATATGGAACATGTGATGAGTGTTATTATGAAAACAGTTAATTTTATCTGTGCTGGTGCTCTCAGTCACTGTCAGTTCAATCAGCTAATTCAGAAGCTGAGTATCAGCATGGATTACTTTACTATGCTGAAGTGCGGGACGATGTTTAACCGCTTCTTAGAAATTAGGCACTGATGTGTTGGGTGCTCTGCTACACAGACGAACCAACACGGTTGCGAATGGTACAACTCAGTTTTATTTCTAACATATATTTACAGTGGTAAACTGGTTACTGAGGTTTGATCATAACCCTTGAGTCTGTGGACCTATTCCGAGCACTACCTTGGAGTGGCACTCAGCACATGGTGGATGTCTGAGTGGCTTGCTGTGAGCTCTGTGCCCTGAGCTGTCTCCTGCTGGAATCAACGGGAAGTGTTGTGTTCCCTGTTTTGTAATGTGTATGCTCTTGCCTGTGATTGGCTGTGGTGTTGTGTGTGTGTTGATTGGTCCGTTGATCTGTCCATCAGTAAGTATGTCTGTTTGCACCATGATGTTTACCTGAATATCATGACAGGCACGAGATCTAAAAATTCATGAATAAGAAGAATAAACTTGTGGCTGAACTGCAGAATACCGAATGGCTGACGAGCCTTGCCTTCTTGGTCGACATTATTGGACATCTTAATATCCTCAACCTAAGAATACAAGTGTGTAACATGTAGTGGTAGAGCTTTATGGGGAAACCAGCTTACACTTTGCAACATGGCACATTTTCCTGCATCAAAGTCTCCACTTGGAAGTAGTGGCTCTTCATGTAGTGAGAATTTGAAGAGATATGCAGAAACGGCTTACTGAACTGAGAAAGGAGTTTGAAGAGAGATTTGCAGACGGCAGGAGCCACGAGCAAGAGTTTCAGTTCTTCAGTACCAAATTATTTTGGCCTGTGGAAAGCGCTCTGACTGGGCTGGAAACAGAGCTCGCTGATCTTCAGTGTGACATTGAAGGAAATATTTGCAACGTTGAAAATCCGGTGTTTCATGTCCATTTGGGGGAGAATGAAATTCAAATGAAATTGTATGCCTCAAAAATACGATCAATTTGGCACAACATATTTCTGTGGGAAACCGTTTTTCATTAATGAATATTAACAAATCCAAACTGCGTTCCAATTTGACTAACAATCACCTGGACACTGTGCAGATTCCACTCAATCCATGGAACGAGGCTCTGAAGGGTTGGTGACAGAAAAACAGAGTCAGGTGTCTGGCCTAGCCAGGTCAACTTAATAGATTAACTATTAAAGTATTTGAGAGGTTACGAGGTATTACATTTGTTATCTACTCTTCGTTTGATAATTAAATATTTCTTTGTTATATTTCTTTGTTACCGCAAAGAGAAAAGATATGGAGGTGCCCACACTCTGGATTCTTGTAAAACATGATGAGAGGCCTATTAAAGGATGTTGTTCATAGAATTAAGATGGTGATCTGCTCAAAGCCCGCTCAAACACTCTGCCGACCTCACTACACATCACGTGACGCAGAACCAGCAAGAATGTATCCCAGAAACATAACAGCCCTCCCCCTATTACTTCATTCGAGCAAATACAACAATTAACATTTATACAACACATTCCCTGGTATGTTATTTCTATACAGATATACAATTCAATAAGACAGTCTTTGTGGTGGACATCTATTCCTTTTTGGTAGAAGTCAGCATTCTTAATCTCGGCTACTTACTACCTCAGGAAAGTCCTCATTCCACTGTACTGTGTTACGGGCCCCAGGAAGCATCTATCTGGTTCATGATAAATGGGCACCCCACCAGGATGGAACTCGACACCAGGGCAACATTTTCAGTAATCAGCCATCGGACATTCACCGCAATCCGACCGACCACCAGACTCTGGAATTTCAGGACGCGGGAGCCAGGTTGGCAACTTACACCGGGGAGCCCTTGGACATCGAGGGCGCTGCCCATGTGCCCATAGTATATAGGACCAATTAGCATGCTTGCTATTGGTGGTGGTCTACAGTGACGGACCCAGCTTGCTGGGCCACGATTGGCTATGCCACCTTTGGTTGGATTGGCAACATGTATGTCGGATATACCCCCGTAGGCTGGAAGAAGTGCTGGCCAAGTTCCTGGGAATCTTCACTAAGGGCCTCGGTACCATAAAGGGAGTGGTGACCATGATCAGCATGGACGGGAAAATCAACCCTAGTATTTTGATGCCTGCCCAGTACCTTACGCATTGCACCCTAGGAGTGACCACACGCTGGACCAGTTACAGCATTTGGGCATCATCCGCCCTGTCCACTTCGCGAACTGGGCCGCACTAGTGGTCCCGGTATTGAAGCCTGACGGATCCGTACAACTCTGCAGATATAACAAATTGACCGTGAACCGGGTATTCCGCCTCGACCGTTTACCTCGTCCCGCGTATAGAGGACCTATACGCTATGCTCAGCGCGGGCAAGACATTTACAAAGCTCGATCTGAACTGCGCATCCCTGCAGCTGGTGTTGGATACGGGGTCCTGAAAATCCATAACGATTATCACCCCTAGGGGCCTACACGGGTACATCCGGTTGTCGTTCGGGGATTCCTCAGCTTGCACCATTTTCCAGCGGGTCAAGGAAAACATCTTATGGGGTTCGCCAAGGGTGCCTGGATACCTCAACGGCATCCTGATTACAGGCACATCCGAAAAGGTACATATGGAGAATCTCACCAAAGTCCTCGAGAGGTTTGAACAGGCCGGCATCCGCCACCGAAGGGAGAAATGCGTTTTTCATGCCCCTGAGGTCGCCTACTTGGGTTACTGGATGGATAGCCTGGGCCTACACCCGGTGGAGGAGAAGGGGTGGGCAATCAGACTGGCCCCCATCCCTCGTGACCCGATGGAGCTCCCCTCATTTCTCGGATTAGTCAACTACTACGGAACATT
The DNA here is from genome assembly GCF_047496885.1 of Scyliorhinus torazame. Classification (NCBI taxonomy): domain Eukaryota; kingdom Metazoa; phylum Chordata; class Chondrichthyes; order Carcharhiniformes; family Scyliorhinidae; genus Scyliorhinus; species Scyliorhinus torazame. Next base: position 202,112,665 of record NC_092708.1, on the reverse strand, counting down.
TATACCCAGCCTGGCCATGTTGCTCAACCCGCTCCACCAGCTCTTAAAGAAAGGATAGCGATGGGACTGAGGTCCCTCCCACCAGAAGGCCTTCCAGGAGGTCGAGCGGCGCCTATCGTTGTACGAAGTACTGACACACTTAGTCCCATCAAAGCATGTGCGACACCTCACCTTACGGCGCCGGAGCACTGGAATTCCAACAGCTCAGAACGGCCTTCGCTTCCTGCATGCTCGCCGTCAATGAGCTAAAATACGTGCGGGTTGAGAAGGAAGGTTTGGGCACAAGCTCCTGCTGGGATTATTTAAAGAGGACAGCCTGCTCTCACTGATCGCATCTGCCCGGGTCCAATGGTCGGCTTTCTGCCTACGAATACACCCTGGAGCGCCATCCGGGCACAGAAATACCACATGCCGACACGTTGAATTAACTGCCCCTAGCCACGAAACTGCCAGTGCCCGCTTCAACGCGATGGTAATCGCCGCCCTCCACTTCATGGACACCTTGCCGGTCACGGCGACTTGTATCAAGGAGTGGATCCAGACAGGCACATAATTGTCATGGGTCCGGCACATGGTTCAATATGGGGCCCAGCAGAGAGCACTGCCAGACGATCTGAAGGCCTACACCACAAAGCTATCGGAGCTATGTGTAGAAGACAGCGTCCTTTTGTGGGGAACGTGAGTGGTCATCCCTGAACATGTCCTTTTTGAAGGACCTCCACAATTGGCACCCAAGGGTGGCCAAAATGAAGATGCTGGCTTGCAGCAACGTTTGATGGCCTGGAATGGACTCGGAGATTGAAAGAGTGGCCCAACACTGCTGCCCTCGCCAGGAGCACCAGAAGGCCCCATGGCCACCCCGATGCATCCATGAGAATGGCCACGGACACCATGGTCCCATATCCACATGGGCTTCGCTGGCCCAATCCAGTGGGCCACGATCCTTATTCTGGTAAATGTCCACTGCAAATGGCTCGAGGTCCACCGGGTACAAATAGCGACTACGGGGACGACTGTAGACAGGTTACGACACATTTTTAGCATACACGGAATACCTGAAGTCCTGGTGACCAATAATGGGACAGCGTTCACCAGCCAAGACTTTGCATCATTCCTGGCTGCGAATGGAATCCAGCGTGTGAGGATTGGCCTGTACCACCCGGCCTCTAACGGATTGGTCAAGCAGGCAGACCAGACCTTTAAGTGGGCCATGGCAAAGATGACCTCCAGACCTTGGGAAACACGGCTAGCTCGCTTTCTCTTCAGCTACCGTACATCGCTGCATGCCACCTCCAGGGATGCACCGGCGGAATTGCTAATGGAAAGACTGTTCAGAATTCACCTCAGCCTCGTACTCCCGATGTCGATGCATGGATCCGCCAACAACAGGATCGTTCCGAGGCGGACTCAACTCGGTGCTCGCCACTATGCACTATAGCGCCGGGTGACACAGTCTATGTGCAAAATTTGGGCACTAGAGCCACATGGGTCCGTGGCATGGTCCTCCGAGTGATGGACCCGGTCTCCTATGTGGTCCAGACACAAGGGAATGAAATCAACTGCCATCTTGACCACATTGGACGACGCATGCAAGAACCATTAGTGAGACGTCATGGTGTCCTGACCAGGGTCTGGGCACAATCCCATTTACAGCCTTGGAGGACACCTGAGGCACTGCTGGGGCCAGAGCATCACTCGCCATCACCGCTGCCTGTCAGACATCGGGAAGCCGAGGTACCCGATGTATCCATGGTACCATCCAACGGCAACGATGACAATGACCATGGCTCCGACATGGACACCGGCCCGCTCAACGACAGCACGCCGACGTCATTTACGCCAACGCCCTTGCCGGCGGAACGACTCCCACCTCTTCGCTCTTCACAAAAATGATGATTGCTGGTGCGCTACATGCCTCCCGGACCGACCTTACCACCACTGGATCACCATCCGCTTCCCAAGCTGTCGAGGGAACCACTACCTGAAGCAATGAACGTTTCTCCAGACTTGGTGGGAAGGGGTATTACGATCCCCTCAGGGACCAAGCCCTATATTGTATACAGTTCCCCTCCTACACCTTGGAGTACAAACTCGTCAGGTGATTGGGGGGGGGGCGGAGCATCCCCTGTAAATGGGAGGAACCTCACAGGATATAAACCCAGGGTGACCCTGCGGGGTTAGTAGTGTAATTGTAGTATTGTGAGTAGAGTAAATAAACCATAGTTGTTATCCTGCCAACCTGGTGTTGTATGAAGTCCTTTCCTTCGGCTATCACAACACCCCTGCACTAACCAATCCCATTACCCCCAACTCAATGAGCCTAATCTTTTGTGTGGCACCTTCTTGAATATCTTTTGGAAATTGAAGTGTACAACATCTACTGGCACCCTTTAATCTACCCAACTTAGTTACACACTCAAAGGCTCTAAGAAATTTGTCAACACAATTTATTTCCCTTTCATAAAACCATCTGATCACTCTTTGATTTCCTCAGTATATTGTTAAGGCTTTCTTAATATTGTATTCCAGCATTTTCTAAAGGACAGATGTCAGGCTAACTGGCCTTTAGTTCCCAGTTGCATTTGCTAATTTCAGGTGATTTCTCCCCGGTGTTCTGGCCAATATCTGGCCCTCAACAAACAACGATAAACAGATTGTTGGGTCATTACCTAGCTGCTTACTGAGCACAAACTGCCTGCGGTGTTTCCCAGAATACAACAAAGACTACACTTCAAAACAAATACGTCAAAAACTAAAAAGCACTTTGGGAAGCCTGTTGTGATGAAAAATGCTATATATTTATGCAAGTCTTTCTTTTATTTAAAAAAAATCCATAACACAGGAAAATAGGGAGCCGGTTTAGTATTTGGAGCGGCATGGTAGCTCAGTGGCTAGCACTGCTGCTTGACAGCGCCAGGGGCTCGGATTCAATTCTGGCTTTCGGCACTGTCTGTGTGGAGTTTGTATATTCTCCCCATATCTTTGTGCGTTTCCTCCGGGTGCTCTGGTTTCCTCCCACAGTCCAAAGATGTGCAGGCTAGGTGGATTGCCATGCTAAATTGCTCCTTAGTGTCCAGTGTTAGGTAACGGGGTTATGGGGATAGGGCAGGGTGGACATGGGTAGAGTGCTCGTTCGAAGGGTCGGTGCAGACTTGTGGGCCAAATGGCTTCCTTCTGCACTGTAGGAATTCTATGGTGATTCTATGAGATTAAGGATTAGGCCACCCGCTGAGCAGAGGTTAGAGGTCAGAGGGCCAGAGGTTGATCCTCGTTATTTTCCCAAGGCGGATGGTGAGAGCCAGATCAGAGGATCCAACAAAACAGAGCAAAACTCCTGGAAGACTGGCAAAAGAACCCATGACCAAGGTAAGGCAGGCAAAAAGTTGCAGTGTATTTTTATGACTTGAAATGCACTGCCTAACAGGATATTGGAAGTAGATTGCATAATATTTTGCAGAAGGAGATTGGATATTCGTTTAGGAGACATTGATAGAGTGATGAGGAAAGAGAAGGGGTGTGGGACTCTTTCAAAGAGCCATCATGGCATGATGGCCAGAAGGCCGCCTTATGTGCTGTATCATTGTGTGAATTCTCTAATTCCATGATTGTTGGCACATCTTTGCATATACTCTTAATGTGCCTCTAGTATTTAGCTCTCTGGACCAATATCTTATCATCCTAATCATAGAGCAATGGATCCTCACAGATCACAGGCTTACACGATTCTTGAATAATTGAAATAGAAAAAGAGCAAAAGAGAATTTGGAATGCCAACTTGAAAAGATCTCCAAATATCCAGCCGTGTTGGCCCAACTTTCCCTTCATCAATTTAGTAGAGAGCAGCTCTGCACCTGATATTCCATATATTCCAAGCTGATTTATTCAGAGTCAGATCAAATTGGCCATTTGCATCATTGGGCTCAATGACAGCTTCTTTATTTGCTGAATCATTCGATGGCAAGGCTCGGAGAAAACATTATTTAGTGGTAATTATTTGTAAATGCCTAGTGAGTACATCCTCGGAGACCATCTGCTATTGAAGCAGAACATCAGTTGCAACAATGACAGTGGCCAGGGAAAGGAATCCAAAGAGTGACAAGGGCTGGGGGTAGATTGCTAACAAGTGACAAGGGCAAGAGTGAGAGTGCCAATGCCAATTACTGCTTGTTAAGCTCATTGGAAGGAAGCAGTTGACGTAATGTATCAGTGACAGGGAGTTTTCTGGAACCAGAAACAGCTTTAAATCAGAAATTAGAAGTTGGAAGGGGGAGGGGAAGGGTGTGGTGTGGGAGGGATCAAGAATATTTCAATCACTAGGCAAGTGATATTTAATAAATAGTTGGACCTACAGTTTAACAAGTCCTCAGATCCTGATGGATTTTATCCTAGGGTCTTAAAAGAAGCAGTTAGTGAGATGGTTTATGCATTGATTTTAATTGGTCCAAAGTTCCCTCAATTTGGGAGGGTCCCATCAGATTGGAAAATAGCTGACGTAACTCCTTTATTCATAAGAGAAGGGAGGCAGAAAGGAGGAGCCTTCAGGCCAGTTAGGCTAACATCTATCATAGAGAAAATATTAGAAGCTATTATTAAATACATTACAGGCAGGCCTTGACTTTACTACGTTTGATTAAGATGAACGACGCTCACAATGTTTATAAATTGACACCCCATTTCGACTTTACAATGACGGCTTTGACTTCATGATGTCGTGCCTGCATGGTCATACGTGTGCACTGATGTTCTGCACCACTCATCTGTATGACTGTTAAAATCTCCGGAGTGGGACTTTAACTTGACTGTGTGCCTCGGCAACCTATTAATAAGCCATTTGGTGAACCCATACGCAATACTAATACCCAAAAGCATTCACAATGCAAAACGAATGATTGTCAATGTGGTCACCACCAACTTTATTCAGTAGCAGCTGATTTATGGAAGGAAATCTCACCGGTACACTTTATAATCTAATAAATATTTGTATCTTAACAGAGGAAAGTAGATGAATCATTAATAATTTAGAGATGATACACTATTTGAATCATTGCCTCCCTCCTCTGCTGCAGGTGTCAGAATGACATAATCAATTGGTGATGTTAAATCTTGTTGAAAAGTACGGTCTTGTGTTGAGTTTGTGCCTGTAGTTTATTACATTATAAAAATCAGGTACAGTAGAGGGCAAGCAATGCCACCAATCACCTGCCTCAAGCATGACAATTGTATCATCTCACACACTGACTCATCTGTGGAAAGGGCGATCCACTCATTAACTGATGGCAGCGTCAGCTCTCTCCAGTGTCTGGGGACTGCCTGTTTTACTCACCCTGGATTGGATTAACCTTGCTCGTAATACTATTAATAATCTATTACCAAAAGCCGTGCTTGATCGATTTGTGCTCTTGGTGTCACCAGACAAGACTCTGAGAGGATCGATTTCCAGAGGGGATATACCTCCCTATCTTGAATTATCATCACATGTAGTAGACCGACACATTGCGACTGTTAGTTATATTTTAGGCATATTAACTACTTCCCTCTCTGTAGGCTCAATTTTTGGTTTACAGAGTAAACACTATGCTCTCAACCAGCTCCCAACTCCTTTGGCTTTTTGCTTAAAAACCCACCGTTGTGAATAACAGGAAATATTCCCCTCCTGAAGGCATTTTCTGAGATGGGGAGAGAGACAGAGCTGGTGAGATGGGAAGAACAATAGAGAGAAAGAGATCGAGAGAGATGGGACATACAGAAAGAAAGAAAAGAGAGAATAGTGACTCAAGGCTATCTTAAGCCCTTTACAGCCAATGACGTTCTTTTGAAGTGTGGACACTAACAATGTTGTGAAAAACAGCAACAAATGTTTGCACAGCAAGATTCCATAAATAGGCATGTGATAATAATCAGACAATTTGTTTTGAATTATGTCAGTTGAAGGAGAAATGTTAGCCACACATCACTGGAAGGCTGCCCTGCTCTTCAGATATTGGGATGGGAACTCCCATATTCACCTGAGAGTGCACAAGGGGCCTTGGTTTAAGTTTCACCTGCAACGTGGATCAAGATGGCCACAAACTTTGTCAAAGGCATAGGCTTGCGAAGGGGAGATAGAGAGATTTAGGGAAAGAATTCTGGCCCATCCTGCTAAACCATCAACCGTCATCACAGAAAGTCTCTGGCTTGGTGCTGTCATCACCATCATCCTGACACCCGCATTTATCTTTGTCCCTGCAGTAAGCCAGGGCTGGCTGGTTTTCACAGTCAGAAGTTGTGGGTGAGAAAGGGTGATGAGGAGAATTTTCTTTATTAATTCAAGAGATGTGGGCTTCGCTGGTCAGGCCAGCATTTATTGCCCATCCCTAATTATTCATGAGAAGGCGGTAGTGAGCTATCTTCAGGAACTACTGCAGTTCATGGGTCTAGGTACACCCACCATGTTAGGGAGGGAGTTCCAGGACCTTGATCCAGTGACAGTGAAGGAACGGTGATATAGATCCAAGTCAGGATAGTAAGTGGCCTGGAGGGGAGCTTCCAGTTGATGGTGTTCCCATGAATCGACTGCACTTGTCCTTCCAGATGGTAGTGGTCGTGGGTTTGGAAGGTGCTGTCCAAAGCAGGGTTTTTCAAATCGCTGGAGAAGGGCTCAACAGCAACGACCTGCTTTCAGATTGAGAATGCTGGCCGCCTCTGCCAGCAGCTACAGCATTTTGCCTTGCTGCATCTGATTGGCACCCAGATTATCCAATAGGTGATTAGCTTTCCTAATGTCACATCCGACGTTCAATTGTTCCGCTGACCAATAGGGGGAGGAGGAGGCGGGGGCGGTAACTCGGGCAGTGGTACTGTTGGAGCTCGGGGCCTGTGAAGGACACAGAGAGCGGCTGAGTGATGTTTGTGTGAGGGGTAAGAATGGCGGGTCACAATGCTGGCAGTCAGCACCTGTTCACTGCCTTCCACAAGAACCTCAATGCCCACACCATCACCGGGAGGAGGAATTATATGATAGCTACATAAATAGGGATTGCAGTAATTTGTTTGTTCTTCAAACTGAAACCCTAGAAGAAGGCACCAGCAGCAAACACAGAAAAGAAATGATGTGTGGTTCTCCTCTGGGCCGAGCAAGTAGAATGTAAGCACCAGCTTGTGAAATCTGTATGAATGTTTGAAACCTCTGCAAACGTGTCACTATAATAGTGTATTATAAGTTATTAGTCTTCACAAATAAAATCATGGGACACCATGTGCGGTTTATAAAAAAGAGAACACCGTCCATATGGATGCCCCATCAGGCAGGTCCGGCACAGGCCCAGTGCCCAACGGGGCAGTTTGCCTCCACCTGACGTCAGCGCGCCATCCTAGTATCATCTCGTCCTAACATCAGCACGCTGTCCCAGTACCACCGCCTCCTGATGCCAGTGTGCTGTCCCAGGACCAAATTTCTTATTAAAAACGGCAGAGTAACCCCGGCGGGAGAGGGGAAGGTATCAGATATTTATCAGGAGATTTCGGAGGCGGTGGAAACTCCGGTGGAGGAGCTTAAGGGCAAGTGGGAGGACGAGCCAGAAGTAGAGATAGAGGCGGGTCTGTGGGCGGATGCCCTAGCAGGGTTAATACATCCTCATCATGTGCCAGGCTTAGCCTGATACAATTCAAGGTAGTCCACTGGGCACACATGACAGTAGCTAGGATGAGCAAGTTTTTCGGGGTAGAGGACAGGTGTGCGAGGTGCGCGGGAAGCCCAGCAAATCATGTCCACATGTTTTGGGCATGCCCGCAGCTTAGAGGGTTTTGGCAGGGTTTTGCTAAGGCAATGTCCACAGTATTAAAAGCACGGGTGGTGCCGAGTCCGGAGGTGGCGATCTTTGGAGTGTCGGAAGAGCCGGGAGTTCAGGGGGGGAAAGAGGCCGACGTCTTGGCCTTTGCCTCCCTAGTAGCCCGGAGACGGATCTTATTAATGTGGAGGGACTCGAAGCCCCCGAGTGTAGAGACCGGAGTTAGTGACATGGCTGGGCTTCTCAGTCTCGAGAAAATAACGTTTCCCTTAAGAGGGTCAATAGTCGGGTTCACCTGGAGCTGGCAGCCGTTCGCTGAATTTCTCGGGGAAAATTTAAATGTCAGCAGATGCAGTATTCCAAAGGGGGGGGGTGGGGTAGGGGGAGGGCCAGATTGCTGTTTTATGGTTGGGGTGTGTGAAGATTGGGATGGGGTGGAAATGTTAATTATATCATGTTTATGTCATTGTTATAGTTATTATTATAAAAACTTGCAAATGCCCTTATAAAAATATATATTTTTTAAATGGCAGAGTATTCGCATCAGAAGTGGTGAGAAAGAGCTGGTCACACCCCTTGCATGTACACTGATGTCACGCGATCCGTGCTTTGGCCGCTAATTTCTGAAGGAGAGACACCATTTTGTAGCTGCCAGCAAGCAAGCAACATTAGTGTGTGAAGAACTGAATACGGATCAGTTTGTGATAAGGAAAAGAGGGCCAGAGACAAACAGGTCAGGAACTCACAATTGAATCTGCTGGAGGGAGCTTCTCGGGAGACTCCACGGCAGCACAAAGCAGTGCTGGTGTGAGTTCCAGGGCCTCTGATGAACAACCCATTGAAAAGAAACTGAAATCGGAAACAAAGCTGTATAAAGATGGTTTCTAAAGGTCTGACTTTATTATTGTGACAATGCAAATCAGGTTGCAATGCCCATGTGCGTTATGTGCAGATAAGCACTGGCAAATGAAAGATTAAACCTTCAAAACTTCAAATGTATTTGAAGACTATGCCTGGCGAGTTCAAGGACAAACCTCTTGATTCTTTTCAAAGGATCAGCGAGAACTTAAATCGTCTGCGAAGCCATTAGCAGAAATGTAACATTAAATGACAAAGCAAGTGAGGACCAAGCAGGCTCACCTGTCACATTACAGGTAAACAAAAAAGTCAGTCGCAAAGCATGGGACCCAAAGCATGGGTCCCAAAGGATGGCTGGTTGGTAAAAATGGGACCTAGACAAAGAATTTTGAAAAACACTGGTCTAAGGAGTCTTGCTGAGTTCCTGCAATGCATCTTGTAGATAGTACCCACAGCTGTCAATGTACATCAGTGGTGGAATGAGTAAATGTTTGTGAAAGGGGTGCCAATCAAGTGGGCTGCTTAGTCTTGGATGGTGTCAAACTTCTTGAGTGATGTTGGAGCTGCACTCAGCCAGGCAAGTGGAGAGCATTCCATCACACTCCTGACTTGTTCCTTGTAGTTGGTGGACAGGCTTTGGGGAGTCAGGAGGTGGGTTACTTGCAGCAAGATTCCTGGCCTCTGACCTGTTCCTGTAGTCAATATATTTGTGTGGCTAGTCCAGTTGAGTTTTTGATCAATGATAACCCCCAGGATGTTGGTGGTGGCGGATTCAACGATGATAATGCCATTGAACCTCAAGGGACAATGGTTAGATCCTCTCTTGTCGAAGATAGTCATTGCCTGGAACTTGTGTGGTGTGAATGTTACTTGCCGCTGGTCAGCCTAAGCCTGGATATTATCCAGGTCTTGCATTTGGGCATGGGTTGCTTCAGTACCTAAGCAGTTGTGAATGGAGTGGAACATTGTGCAATCAAGAATGGGGGATTGGGGGAGACAGGACTGCGGGGACTGGGAAATTGGGAAAGGTTTGAGCTGAGAAGAGGAAGGGATACTGGGAGCGAGGGACCATAGAAGTTAGGGCCAAAAGGAGATGGGAAAAGCAGACGGGGGACTGGGCGGGTCAAAGAAATTGGGATTTGAGTAGCTAGGGAAACCGATGGTCAGAAAGAGACAATGGTAGGGCAGCACGGTGGCGCAAGTGGTTAGCACGGTTGCCTCACGGCACCGAGGTCCCAGTTTTGATCCCGGCTCTGGGTCATTGTCCGTGTGGAGTTTGCACATTCTCTCCGTGTTTGCCCCCACAACCCAAAAGATGCGCAGGTTAGGTGGATTGGCCACGGTAAATTGCCCCTTAATTGGAAAAAATGAATTGGATACTCTAAATTTTAAAAAAAGAAAGAGACTATGGTAGATTTGGTGTGTTTGGAGCTTAAATTGTGAGGAGAAATGAATCTTGAGCTGTAGGTGTTCATGGGGGCCAATACTTTGTTCGGAGTGGGGAACTGCAGCAACACAGTGAGTGGGAGCAGTGTCAAGGGACGAACAGCCACTAAAGAGGTGAACAATTCCAGGAAATTGTACTGTGGGTTACAGTTAAAAAGAATATTTCTACTGTGAGATAATAGAGAACATATATTCAATATATATAGACCCATAAAATTCCTACAGAGCAGAAGGAAGCCATTTGGACAATCAAGACTGTACTGAGCCTCCGAAAGAGCACCATACCTAGGCCCACTCCCCCAACCTCACACCATAACTCCATAACCTCACCTAACCAGCATATATTTGAACACTGGGGGGCAATTTAGCATGGCCAGTTCACCTCAACTGCACATCTTTGGACTGTAGGAGGAAACTGGAGCACCCGGAGGAAACCCACGTAGACAAGGGGAGAATGTGCAAGCTCAGCACAGACAGTGACCCAAAGTCAGAATTGAACCCGGGTCCCTGACGCTGTGAGGCAGCAGTGCTAACCACTGGGACACTGCCACCCTTAATATATATTTCAATTTACTGTAAATTAGGTGGTTTCCATAAAGGGTCGACAATCTATTCTAGTGCATTACATGCAGCGAAGATGAAAACCAAACCCTTGTTATTTTTTCCCCACCTTAAGGTCATCATCTGTCGACATTTTAAATCAGTTTCCAATTCTATGTAAAAATTCGCTTTTTCCATCTATGTTGTTTGCACATCAACCATGTTGCAACCTTTCAAGACTCTATGGACAGAACTTTCAGGATGGAGGGCGCTCTGTGCTCGCCAGACTGAGCGTCGGCACATAACCCACACCCATCGACTCCCGGAAGCCCACTGCCATTTCACGCTCACTTGCGCTCTAGCTGGCAGTGGACAGGATTTTGTCTGCCCTTGGATTAGCCAACAGCTCTCCAACCCATCCAACCACAGTGCTGCAGTGGTCAAAGAACATTCTGCCTGGAACAAAGTCCTGGGACTGTTGTGAGGTAAGCCCTGGGGGCAGGAAGGCAGGGGATGCCCTGGGGGGTTGGGAGCGAAGCGATCTCAGCGCCCGGTGGTAGATTGGGGGGAGGGTGGGCCAGAGCTCCCAGATCCCAGAGGGTAAGGTACCCAAAATCTTGAAGAGACCGTTACACTGAGGCCCCAGCTTCCAGCAGGAACCCTCCCCCCTCCCACCGCACAGTCCGAGGTGCAGATTCATTGATTTTTCAGTTTCCTTGCTCTGTACCCGCCAGCCTAAGTTTGAGGCTGGGTGGGGGAATAGCCCTAAAGTGGCCATAAATTGACCACTCAAAGGCCTTAATAGGGAGAACGGCAGGTTTCCTGCCTGCCCAATCGTGAAATTGCATCTGTGTCGGGTTGGGTGGGCAGGAATCACGTCCATACAATTTTACACCCCCCCCCACCTCCCCACCTCCCCAACTCAGAACCCACCTGGGGAGAGTGTAAAATTCTGCCTCATATGTTGCTGACTACATCGATTTTCACTATTTACCAGTTTAAGATATTTATCTATTGACTCGACACCGAAACGTTCTCCCCCATTTTCCCCAAACAGTCCGGCCCATCTTAAGGCAGGCTATCTATTCTTCAAACTGAATTAAATGCAAGATCTTTCCAACAGACTGAAATTCCTAATGTACATGTTACAGTCGCCCAATTTCTTCCCATATACTATGATCAGCAGCTGCTTTTCATTGTTTCCTGAATGCCCCTCTCCAACTGACTATCTGATCAAAGCAAATGCGGTTCTGCTGTTCAGCTCCCTGAGCTCAGATTATCAACAATACTTCACAGAGACACCATCAGAATGTAATTGCCTTTCAGCGGCTGATTTTATTTAACACCTTATTACTGCAAATCTGGCGCAGTGGAAGAACAATGAACTCGAGGTTGAGTTACAGGGAGAATAAAGGATATGTGAGATTGTTTCTTGTGGAATAATTGATACTGGAGCCCATTGTCAAAGGTTCATCTTTTTAAAAATGTATTATTTTGATGTGAGCACCATTGGCTAGGCGAGCATTTATTACCCATCCTTGATTGCCCTTGAGAAGGTGGTGGTGAGCCTCCTTCTTGAACAGCAGTCCATGTGATGTAGATATATCTATAGTGCAGTTAGGAAGAGAGTTCCAGGAATTTGACCCAGTGACACTGAAGGAACGGCAATACAGTTCTGAGTCAGGATGGTGACTGGCTTGGAGGAGAACTTGCGGGTTGCAGTGTTCCCAAGCATCTGCTGTTCTTGTCCTTTGTGGGTGGTAGATGTTACGGGTTTGGAAAGTGCTGTCAATGGTACTGCCTTGGTGAGTTCCTACAGTGCATCTTGTAGATGGTGCACAGGGCTGCTACTGTGTGTCAGTATTGGATGGAGTGCATGTTTAAAGTGGTGGATGGGATACCGATCAAGCAAGCTGCTTTTTCCTGGATGATATCGAGCTTCTTGAGTGTTGTTGGAGCTGTACAAATGGAGAGTATTCCATCACACTCTTGACTTGAGCCTTCTCGATGGTGGGCAGGCTTTGGGGAGTCAGGAGGTGAGTTACTCGCCGCAGGATTCATAGCCTCTGACTTGCTCTGGTAGCCACAATATCTATATGGCTAGTCTAGTTCAGTTTCTGATCAATGGTAATATGTAGGATGGAGATTCAGCAATTGTGACGCCACTGAATGTCAAGTGGTGATGGTTGGATTTTCTCTTTTTAAAAAAAATATATTTTATTAAAGTTTTTCGATCAAACAAAAACAAAAATTTCCCATTTTACAACTTTGTAATAATATATACATTGATCATTTTTGAAATAAATAATATGCTAACTAACGGCAACTGCCAACAACAAAATAAGAAACAACAGAAATAGTAACTAAAATAGTAACTTCGTAAAATCTAATATAAATAACTAATATATAACACACACATAAAAACCCCTGAGGACCCAAATGAGTCCTCCCCCCCCACCCCACCCCCACCCCTGGTTTGCTGCTGCTACCTTTCCTATTTTCCCTTATCGCTCTGCGAGATAGTCGTGGAACGGTTGCCACCGCCTGGTGAACCCTTGAGCCGAACCTCTTAGTGCGTACTTTATCTGCTCCAATTTTATGAACCCTGCCATGTCGTTTATCTAGACCTCCATGCCCGGGGGTTTAGCTTCTTTCCACATAAGTAGAACCCATAATACTCTTGTCCACCTTCTTAAAAAAGGCCTTTGTAATCAGTACAGGGAGGCACTGGAACACAAAAAGAAACCTCGGAAGGACCACCATTTTAACTGCCTGCACCCTGCCCTCCAATGACAGGGGCGCCATATCCCACCTCCTAAAGTCCTCTTCCATCTGCTCTACCAGTCGTGCCAAGTTAAGCTTATGCAAGGTTCCCCAGTTCCTGGCCACCTGGATCCCTAAATACTGGAAATCCCTTGTTACCCTCCTCAACGGTAAATCGTCTATTCCCCTGCCCTGTTTCCCGGGGTGCATCACAAACAGTTCACTCTTCCCCATATTCAATTTATATCCTGAAAATTCTCCAAACTCCCTGAGTGTTTGCATTATCTCAGGCATCCCCTCCACTGGGTCCGCGACATACAACAACAAATCATCCGCGTATAATGACACCCGATACTCTTCTCCTCCTCTAAGTACCCCCTCCACTTCCTAGAGCCCCTCAGCGCTACGGCCAGTGGCTCAATTGCCAACGCAAACAGTAATGGGGACAGGGGACATCCCTGTCTTGTACCCCTATATAGTCGGAAGTGGTCAGATCGTTGCCTATTTGTAATCACACTTGCCACCGGGGCCCTGTACAGGAGCTGAACCCATCTAATGAACCCCTCTCCAAATCCAAATCTCCTCAGTACTTCCCACAGGTAGTCCCACTCCACTCTATCAAATGCTTTCTCTGCATCCACCGCCACCACTCTCTCCGCCTCCCCCTCCGGTGGGGGCATCATCATCACCCCCAGCAGCCTCCGTATATTAGCATTCAATTGCCTCCTTTTAACAAACCCCGTTTGATCATCATGCACCACCCCAGGGACACAGTCCTCTATCCTCGTCGCCATCACCTTGGCCAAAAGCTTGGCATCTACGTTCAAGAGGGAAATAGGCCTGTATGACCCGCACTGCAGCGGGTCTTTGTCTCTTTTCAGGATCAGCGATATCGTCGCCTCCGACATCGTGTCCCCCTTTCCCTAGCCTCATTAAAGATTCTCGTCAGAAGTGGGGCCAGCAGGTCCACGTATTTCCTATAGAACTCCACCGGGAACCCATCCGGTCCCGGGGCCTTCCTGCCTGCATGTTCCCAATTCCTTTTACCACCTCCTCCACCTCAATCTGCGCTCCCAGTCCTGTCATCTCCTGTTCCTCAACCTTTGGGAACTCCAGCTGGTCTAGGAAACGCATCATTCCCTCTTTCCCTTCCGGGGTTGAGCCTTATATAGCCTCTCGCAAGATACCTTAAACACCCCGTTCACCCTCTCCGCTCCCCGTTCCATCTTACCCTCCTCGTCTCTAACCCCTCTGATATCTCTCGCCGCCCCCCCTCTTCCTAAGTTGTTGGGCCAGCAGCCGGCTCGCCTTCTCTCCATATTCATACTGCACTCCCTGTGCCTTCCTCCATTGTGCCTCCGCCTTACCCGTGGTCAACAAGTCAAAGTCCGTGTGCAATCTCCGTCTTTCCCTGCATAGCCCTTCATCTGGAGCCTCCGCATATTGCCTATCCACCCTCAAAATCTCCCTCAACAATCTCTCCCTTTCTTTACCCTCTTGTTTCCCCTTATGGGACCTTATGGAGATCAGCTCCCCTTTGACCACCGCCTTCAGCGCCTCCCAGACCACTCCCACCTGGACCTCTCCGTCATCATTAATCTCTAGGTACCTTTCAATACATACCCTTACCCTTACACATACCCCCTCGTCCGCCAACAGTCCCATATCTAATCTCCAGAGTGGGCGCTGTTCCTTTTCCTCTCCTACTTCCAGATCTACCGAATGTGGGGCATGATCTGAAATGGCTATAGCCGAATACTCCGTTCCTGCCACCTTCGGGGATCAGCGCCCTTCCCAGGACAAAGAGGTCTACCCGGGAGTACACTTTGTGGACATGGGAGAAGAAGGAAAACTCCTTACTCCTTGGCCTAGTAAATCTCCAGGGACCAACTCCTCCCATCTGCTCCATAAAGCCCTTAAGCACCTTGGCCGCTGCCGGCCTCCTCCCGGTCCTAGATCTGGACCGGTCCAGCCCTGGGTCCAGCACCGTGTTGAAGTCCCCCCCCATTACCAACTTTCCCATCTCCAGGTCCGGGATGCGCCCCAACATACGCTTCATAAAGTTCGCGTCATCCCAGTTCGGGGCATATGCGTTCACCAGCACCACCGCCTCACCTTGCAATCTGCCACTCACCATCACGTATCTACCCCCACTGTTCGCCACTATGGTCTTCGCCTTAAACAATACCCATTTCCCCACCAGTATTGCCACCCCTCTATTTTTCGCATCCAAGCCCGAGTGGAATACCTGTCCCACCCATCCTTTTCTTAATCTGACCTGATCCGTCAGTTTCAGGTGCATCTCCTGAAGCATAACCACGTCTGCCTTTAGCTTCTTTAGGTGCGCAAGTACCCTTGCCCTCTTAATCGGCCCATTCAACCCTCTCACGTTCCACGTGATCAACCGGGTTGGGGGGCTCTTTACCCACCCCCCCCTCGTCGACTAGCCATCCCCTTTTTTAGACCAGCTCCTCACCTGGTTCCCACGCACCTGCTTATCCCCCCGACGGCGCCCTCCCGTCCCGACCATCCCATCCCGTAACAGTTCCCCCTTCCCCTTAGCAGCAGCAACCCAGTTAACCCCCCCCCCCCCCCCCCCCGGCTAGATCCCTCTCTAGCTTAGTTGCTCCCCCCATATTGCTTCCGGAAGTCAGCAAACTCTGGCTGACCTCGGCTTCCCCCGTTTATCCTTAGCCTCCCATCATGTGAGGCCCCCTCCTTCCTGCGCCCCCTTTTCCCGCCACAATTTCCATAGCGTCGAGAAGACCCAAGATTCTTAAGTTCTTCCTCCTCGAGCTATTTTCCAGGGCTTCCAGTCTCTCCATACACCTCTTATGCAGTATCTCGTGCGTCTCCGTCTTCACCACCAAGCCCTGTATCTCGTCCTCAGTTTCGGCAGCTTTTGCCTTCACTCCACGGAGCTCCATCTCTTGGGTCTTCTGCGCCTCCTTTAACCCCTCAATCGCCTGCAGCATCGGCGCCAGCACCTCCTTCTTGAGCTCCTCCACACATCGCCGGAGGAACTCCTGCTGTTCCTGGCCCCATACCAACTGGCCTCCCTCCGCCGCCATCTTGCTTCTCACTTCCCTTCTTTGCCGCTGCTCCAGAGGATCATCCGCAATCTACCCACTATTATCTCTTGTGTCCATTCACATCCGGGGGGGACTCTCTTCTATGTCGCCTCACAGTGGGTTTAGCCTTAGAAAATTGCCGTTGGGGCTCCCGATAAGAGCCCAAAAGTCCGTTAAAACGGGAGGTGCCGAAACATGTGACTTAGCTGGTCATCGCCGCACCCGGAAGTTCCGGTTGGATTTTCTCTTGTTGGAGATGGTCATTTCCTGGCACTTGTGTGGCTTGAATGTGACTTGCCACTAGTCAATCCAAAGGCTGAATGTTGTCCAGGTCTTGCTGCCTAGAAGCATGGACTGCATCATTATCTGAGAAGTCTTGAATGGCACAAACATCCCCAATTCTGACTTTACAATGGAAGGAAGATAATTAATAAAGCTGCTGAAGGTGGCTAGGATACTACCCTGAGGAACTGTGATGTCCTGGGATTGAGATAATTGATCTCCAGCAATCACATCATCTCCTTTTGTGCCAGGTATAATTCCAACCAGCGGAGAGATTCCCCCCTGATTCTCATTGACTTCAGTTTTGCGGTCCTTGATTCTTATTACAAAAAAAATGAAAGTATTCAAAGAAATTGGGTAGAATTAAAATATGGCGACATGTCAGGTTCTGACTGATAAGCAATGTGTTTCGCCCCAGAAATGTCGGCTGGTTTTCACTCCAGGGCAGGATTCTCCGTCGGCCGACACCGGAATTGTGAAACGCAGTTAGATGGAGAATCGGTTCTAACGCTGAAATCGTGGCGGCCGTCTGTTTCACGCCAAATCGCAATTTTCCGGTGCCTCGACAGTAGCGTCAATGCGTTGTACTCCGCACGTACAGAAAACGCCGTTGGCATATCATTAGCGGGCCTGACCCAGTATTCTCCAGGGCCTCCACGATTCTCCGCCTGCCTTGGCTGATGAGGGAGAGAGAGGAGGTAGGACGCGGAGAGGCGTGACTGTGGACAGCCAGTCCTGAACCCCCCACACACAGGACTGGGGGGTGACGAGACATGGACTGCCACTGCTGTGGCCTGCAAGGCAGCTATCTTGCTGTGCACCCCACTGACCACCCAACGTGGCCTTCGTTCTGCTGAGTGGCACCGATCGTATGGGTGCTCCCACACTCGCACCTCAGCCCCCACCCTCCACCTTCCCAACCCCGCATCCCACCCTCCACCTCACCAACCCTGCACCCCATCCTCCACCATACCACCTCCCCAATCATACGCCACCTGACAGTGAGGCATCACATGGCCCACCCAGGGCAACACACACATTAGCCCCGACAGGGGGGTGCCAGAAGGGTGCCGTGAAGCGTACATCTGGCAAGGGCAGCGCAGTTGACGGTACACCTGGCAGCCACGGTGCTGGGCACCGATGGGGCCAGGGGTGTGGGAATGGTGGGAGGGGGGTGGAGGGGAGGGTGAGAGACATGGCAAGGCAGAGACCGCAATACAAGCAGGGGCCATCATGGAGCCCATTGGACATGGTTGGGCATGGGGATATGCACCATGCTCACATGTCAGCCTTTCATCCCTGCAGACAATGGATATTGGAATTCAAACAGAAATGGTGGCCTTCCTCCTCGTCACTGCAGCCTGGGGGATGCACTGCAGCTGTATGAGCTGGAGCTGCTCGAGGAGAAGGACGCTGCAGCAGCGGAGCCTGCCCCAGAGGAACAGGATGCAGCCACTGAGTGTTAGTGGGAGAAATTGCTATATGTGTCAGGATTGGTATAATAAAAATGTCTCAAAGTATTGTAATAGCACAGGTCAAGGGCAAACCAGCAGGCAAGGGGTTAAACATATATGAAGGGAAAACCAGCAAGCAAGGGGTTAAAGTCACCCACATTGGAAATGATTTAATCATCTCACAGAGCTTTTGAATATGAAAAGGAAAACACAGGAGGCCCCAGTAAGTCTAAGGGATCCATTGTCCAACACATTCGCACCTCTTCTAGAAGTTAAATACGTTAAGCACAAACCCATGAGATTGTAAGGAAACATTGTATTCTTTAATCGTTTTCCCATTACGGGGACTAGAAAATATGCATACTGATCACTTTGTATTGTTCTGAATGATTCAGTGATGTTAATACCTGCTTGTGACTCCAAAGAGCTTTAAATATATATGCATGTAATTCTGAGGACAGGCAGAGCTGACTTTTGCGAGCTACAGGATAGCAGCAGAACTTGCCTCTCCTGTGTGTACACAGTTTTTCCAAATTAAACAAAGTTTTACCAACACCACGCAGTAAAGAACAGACTTTGAGGTTTTTCTTCCCTCCAACACTGAAGATGGAGAGCCAGCAGCCCAACAGGCCGAGGAGGAGGGTGTGCAAAGGTGGCATCGCATGAGGCCTTGTGTGTACTGGTACCGCCTATCATTCGAGGACCTGCCGGAAGCATATCTGTCAGATCATAGTGCACATGGCACCGGGAGGAATGGGGGAGGACACCCGCTCCCTGTGGCCGTCAAGGTGAAGATCGTCCTAAACTTCGACACAACAGGATCCTTCCAGACACCGAGTCCGGGATCTCACAGAACTCGGTGCACAGATGCATCCGCACTGTCACGGAGGCCCAATATGCCCAGGTGGCACAATACATCCATTTCAATGTGGATCAGGCCCATCAGGATACCCGGTCGTAGCATCCCACCCACCACCCCCTCTGGCCATCCCCACCAACACCTCCCCTTACACCCTTCTGACAGAGCACCGATGCAGTTTGTAACATTGTGCACAGGTGTTTAATGTGAAAACATATATACAGGTTCGTGCCGTAGCCCCTGTCAACCTTTCTGGCCTTAAGGGTCCTAATGCAACATCTAGGTGGATTTGAGACGGTACATCAGGAGTGGGGGCTGCCAGCTGTGATTCCCATATTGTGACCTGGTCCTCTGTGGCAGATGTCTTCTCGGGCAACTGGGCCTGGAAGGACCCGGCTGCTGATTGGGTGTCCCAGGTGGCATGGTGCTGCCCTGTTCAACCCACTGCCCACCAAATGCACCAGAGACAGGGGGCGGGGGCGGGGATTGTGGGGGGGGGGGGGGGGTCCGAAGTGCTGCTGTGTTCCGGACCTCCCCTGCGGGAGTCACAGTCACGGGCTCCATTACCTCCACCTCCTTCTGGCTGTCCGGTGGCCCCAGGGCTACTCCATGGGATGGGGTGCGAATGGAGCTAAACTCTGAGGCTCCCCCGCCACCTGGCGCTGCCAGTCCTGGAGGCCCGCTGCCATCTCGACCAGGGTCTGCATGCTCGTGGACATGGAGCACAGGGAGTGGACCACCTCCGTCTGGGACTATGCCACATCACCCATTGACTGTGCCACCACCTTCTCGATCTGTGCCACATCAGCCAGTGATTGCGCCATCTCCCTCTGGGACTGGGCCATGTCCCTCTGTGTGTGCACCACGTCGGGTAGTGCCTGGGCAATACCACCGACACTCTCAGCCATGGCCCGCTGTGACTGGACCGCGCAATGTCCATGTGGCTCTGGCACATGGCTGTCTGTGAGAGGGCAACCATGTCCTGGGCTTTGGCCACTGCCTGCACAGATTGCCTCAGACCTTGGACATGCTGACCTACGGCCAAAACCCTCGGCCCCAAGGGTGACACGCATGGCCCGCACCACCTCCTGCTCCTGCAGGCAGTTGGACTCCTCCAACTTTACTTTCAGGTACTGGATGCTCACTGACAACCCCTCATGCAGTCCCTGGCTCTGTGACTGCATCTCCACGATCGATGGGACTGTCCGTTTCAGAAGCCTAAAACCCATCTGGATGGCCGCTTGTCCCTGGGGTATGCCTGCCCTCCGGTGGTCTGCCCCTTGGGAGTTCCTACCTGCTCCTGTGCTCCAGAGCACATGTGCGGTGCGTACCAGAGATTGACCCAGATACCTCTTCACTAAAGTGCCCGCTCGAGGTGAGTGCCTTTGGGATGGTGGAGGGTATTGGAGACAGCTGTGACGGGAAATCTGTGTCATCTCGCACTTGAACTCCAGGGTCTCCTGGGTCTTGGGTGGATGGTTCGCATCCGTGTCGGTGTTACCATCGCTGGTCAGCACCTGGGGTTCTGGCTGTGGCAGCGGCTGGGGGCGGGGGACTCCAGAAGGGCCCGCCCCATCACCAGCAGCTCCTGCAAGACACAAGACAAGACGCATGATTAGACCGTGGGTCAGGGGGGCGTGGTGGTGGTGTGGTGGTGGCGTGGGGGTGGTGTGGGGTTGGGGAGGTGTGGGGGTGGTCTGGGGGCGGTGTTAGGGGGGGTGACACATGTGTCACGCGGAACCACAACTCATCGAAGTCTCACTTCCTCAACCAATGGCGACCTCCACCCCAGTGACTGCCCTTTCGTCGGAGCCCGCCAGGGGATGTGCGGCGGTGAGGGGCTGCAGGTCCGACGGTCCCTCTCCTGACTTCTACCACTACAGCTTTCTCCCGGGGGGGAAGCAGAAAACGCAGTGTTAGACAATCCAATGCATGCAGCCCAGGGGATGGGTAGCTGGTGACTTCAGTGGCCAGGGCACCCGGCCATGACGGCCGGTATGAGTGGCGGCATGTGATGCAAGGTGGGGGTTCGGCCGCCCTCCTGGTGGCGAGGTGGGGGTCTGTCATGGGTGTGTTGGACAGGATTTGGTGCCAGGGGCACAGTGCTGCCTACTCACCCTGGCTGCCTTGAGGAGGCCGTGCAGTTTCTTCTGGCACTGCTGGCCGGAAGGATAGTGTTGCTGACGCGCTGACGGCCTCTGCCATTGCGCCCAGGCATGACGAACGGTGGCGGCTTGCAGCCTCCTCCCTGGGCCGGGGTACAGGGTCGCCCACCTCTCCTCCACAGTGTCCAACAGGGTATCCCTAAAATGGGGTATTGTTTTCCTCGCTGCCATCTTGTTGGCTGAGATGGTGTGTGTGGGGAGTAAAGTGTGTATATGCGGCTGCAGCTTGTCAGCCTCTTGAGTGTCAATCGCAAATCTAATGAATTCCGCGCCGTTTCTCATTGGAATCGATTGAGTTCTACGTGGCAATGGTCCTCGACCCTCAAAGGTCGTTGAATCGGTCCAGATGCGTCCATTTTGCTGTCGTGGAAATCCACGAATCCTGCCCCGGTGTCAACACTTAGTCTCAGGAATGGAGAATTTTGTCAGAGATTCTCTGATACCTTGTCAAAAAAGAAGTGCTTTTTAAAGGGTGCTCATTTTCAAAGTGCAATTAAAGACCCCCCTTCCCTCGCTGCTGGAAATTGGGACCCTGGCAGACAAGAGAAACAGCCCAACCCTGCAGCACAGAGGGCCAACATCCGCCCCCCCACCACCATTCAGTGGTCGTGTCATCCCCCTACCACCACCCCCCACCCCCCACCCCCACCACCACCATGCAGGCATCAGTGTGACCAGACCACCTCCTCCCTGCCCATCATAGCAGCATCAGGTCCACCCATTCTAAGTCTCTGCCACCCCCCCAAACATAATGAGAACCCCCACCCTCCAGTGGGGTTCCCTGGAGGCTTGAGCCCCTCCCCAGCCATGTAAAATTGGCAATGCCAACCAGGAAGTGCCAGGATGGCACTGCCAGGAGAAGTGCCAGAGTGCCTGCTACCCGGGGAACTCTCCCGCCACATCCCTTACCACCCAGGCGCGATATTCACCTTCGAGCCCCCAGCATGGTTCTCGCGACTGGTTTACATTTTTGGAAATCAGTAGTAATTCCTGCCAGCATCACATCACGTCGGTGGGCGCGGACATCTGACAACCTCCGAAGCATTGGTGTTCGTTATTTCTGAATATTAAAATGCATGCTTGCTGTGCGAGAACCTGATTACATCGTCAGCGGGTTTGGGGAAGATTTCAAACTGAGATCTCGCTGCCACATGTTCCATTATGGCCCTCTCGCGAGAGTTAGTGGCAAGAACAGGATTTGTGCCCATGATGAACGGGCTCAGAACATTTCACCCAATGAAAAAAAATTAGAATTTTATTTAATGATTTTCTCACAGTAGTGTCCTGGACACCAATGCTCAATTTTGAGAGTTTTGGCAATCCTACTGGGAACCTGTTATGTGAGTGTATCTAGATTGCAAAAGGTTTCTCATCAAGCTTACATGGAAGCCTAATGCCGTGTCAATTAATGGGCGCCACTTACTGGCCGCGTCCTGCCAGATTCGGGAAGGGTCGCAGCCAGCAGATCCCACGAGAGGCCTCTTCCAGGATTCCCAAAGGTAGTTACGCCTCACGAGATCTAATACGATCTCACGAGTCATCGTGATCTGGTTTCTGCCCGCATTTGTCGGGAGAATTGCAGGGTGGATATAGAGGGATAGGGGCCAAATGCGGGCAAGTGGGACTAGTTTAGTGATAGAAACTGGGCGGCATGGACAAGCTGGGCCGAAGGGCCTGTTTCCATGCTGTAAACATCTATGACTCTATGACCCAGACTTGCAGTATTAAGTGAGCTTCGAAGTTCATTTAACTCTGCCAACACCAGTTCTAACTGGCTCCCGGGATCTACCGGCCTCACCTAGGAGATTCTAGCAGGGCACCATTTAGCACTGGTCCCCTGGCACTGCTGATGCCACCCAGGCACCTTGGCACTTCCAGCCTGGCCCCCTGGCAGTTTCACCTGTGTGCCAGTTTAGTACTGCTAGGGTGCCCAGGTGGTGCTTCCAGGCTAGCAGGGACACTGCTAGGGCACCAGGCTGGCAGTGCCAAGGTGCCCAGGTGGCATTTTGTTCATACTGGGGATAGGGCCTGGGGTGTCCTGCACTTATGAAGTGGTGTGCGGGGGTTTCAAGGACCCCCCAAACGGGTGAGTTGGGGTGCTGGGTGTGTTCTGAAGTCATGTCAGGGGTTGAGAGATCGGGCCGCCAGCCCGATCTCTTCCTGCACCGACAAGCGGAGCTCTTCAGTGCAAGAAATGCGACTTGAGTGCAGCCTCGGTGGGATGTTCCCTGCTGCAGCCTGAAAAAAAGAGTGCCGTTAGATAGCGAGCCGTTCCTGGTGCTTCTTGAAACCCGCCCAAAACAGGCTCATTTTTTTTGTTGGATTGCGCTCATTGTAAAAGCTGGAAATCCTCCAAGAATTGGTCAGAAGAGAAGCTGTATATTCTTATTGGTGGTGTTGGGTTGAGATGACCACAAGCTAATTATAGGTTAGCCAAGTTTTTTCTCAGTGCAGAAAACTAGATCCATTCTAAATGTT
Source organism: Scyliorhinus torazame (assembly GCF_047496885.1). Lineage (NCBI taxonomy): Eukaryota > Metazoa > Chordata > Chondrichthyes > Carcharhiniformes > Scyliorhinidae > Scyliorhinus > Scyliorhinus torazame. Next base: position 202,088,983 of record NC_092708.1, on the reverse strand, counting down.
GAATGCCTCTTGGTGAAGAAGGACATCTAAATATTCGAACTATAGCTACTTTCCATTTCAGGTTTTCCTGCAGTTTTTCAGGATTCAGATCCCTCCAACTCTCGGGTTAGCTTTCAGGCTCTTCTCTGCTTCCAGTCACTGAATGTCTCCTCTGTGGCCGGGTGACTAACTGTGGATGCAATATTCGAGACATTGGCTAAAAGGAGCACTGGCCTTTATTTGTTTCCATTATTTGTCTCTTGTACATCTTGGAGAGAAATTGCAGAACTGTGAGGTACAGAAGGGTCAGGGTGTCCTGGTACACGAGCCAGGAAAAGTTAGTATGCAGATGCAACAAATGATTAGGAAGGAAAATGGAATGTTGTAATTTATTGAAAGGAGATTGGAATATAAAAATGGGGAGGCATTGCTATCGGGGTGTTAATGAGACCACATCTATAGTACTATATACAGTTTTGGTCTCCTTATTTAAGAAAGGATATAAATGCATTGGAAGCAATTCAGAGAAGGTTCACTTGACTGCTCCTAGGGTGGAGGGGGTCGGACGAGCTAAGCCTGTATCCATTGGAGTTCAGAAGATTGAGTGGTGATCTTATTGAAACATGCACGATCTGAGGGGATTTGATAGTGTGGATGCTGACAGGATGTTTCCCCTTGTGGTAGAGTCTTGAACTCAGGGACGCAGTTTAAAAATAAGGGATCTCCCATCTGAGACGGCGATGAGAAGAAATGTTTCCTCTCAGAGGCTGGTGAACCTTTGGAACTCTCTTTCCCAAAGAGCGGTGGAGACAGGGTCAATTAATATTTAAAAGACAGAGGTAGATAGATTATTAACTAACAAGGGAGTCAATGGTTATTGGAGGTAAGCAGAAAATGGAGTTGAGGCCAAAATCAGATCAGCCATGATTTATCGAAAGAAAGCAGGCTCGAGGAGCCAAATGGCTTACTCCTACTCCTCATTTGTACGTACGTTTGTATGTACTGCAGACCTTGTGACACAGTCCAATGGGGCAGTGCCTTACTGTGCTGTTGATTCATCTTAAATAATGGCATCTATGATCACATGTTGCCATATATTTAATCTTAAAATGTCATTGTTTTGAGTCTACATCACTTGCACATTTGAGAAGGTCAAACATGTGTGCCATGACCAACGCTGTTATTAAAAGTTCAAACTCATCACAACTAAAAATATTCACCTTCTTTCTTCCCTTACAATACAGCAAGGATCCTTGAAGTGCTATTCTATTTAATTGTAGAGTCTCTTTGTTTGCAAAACCTTCTGGATTCACTTTTCTTGATGAACTGTTGATTAATTTTTTGCTTCACAGAACATCCTGGAGAGTCACAAAGTAGGAATACTGTACTCCACGTTCCTGCATATCCTGGAGGTAAGCCTTGCAGGTCAAACCCCTGGACCATACAGGTCCGATTATACTTCAGGTGATCCTCAGATTCTCCATACAAATGTCCATCTACCACAGAAATCATCACAGACCTTTGTGTAGTCCCCTTTCTGGGATACTACCACAAAACAAATTTGTTTTATTCTCTGTCTGCACGTAACAAGGAAAAGAAAGTGTTCCTCCAAATAACGGTTATGGAAAGATAACTGTGGTTTCTCAGTTTCAAGGGAGAGGGAGAGATCTTGCCCTCATTCATAAATGAAAATGTCGTCATATTCCCAGCGGACCATTGGCTGCACACCCCTTTGAGAGAGCACTGGTTGCGATTTAACCTTGACGGGACTGGATAGGGTGGATACCAGGAGATTGTAGCAAAAATAGGAAGGCAGATTATTATTTGAATGGGTGCAAATTGAGAGATGTGGATACTCAACGATACCTTGGTGTCCTCATGCATCAGTCGCTGAAAGTAAGCGCACAGGTACAGCAAGCAATAAAGAAGGCAAATGGAATGTTGGCCTTCATAGTGAGAGGATTTGAGTAAAGGAATAGGGATGCTTTACTACAATTGTATAGGGCATCGGTGAGGCCACACCTGGAATATTGTGTGCAGTTTTGGTGTCCTTATCTGAGGAAGGATGTTCTTGCTATGGAGGGAGTGCAGCGAAGATTTACCAGAATGATTCCTGGGATGGTGGGACTGTCATATGAGGAGAGACGAAATCAGTCAGGATTATATTCATTGGAGTTTAGAAGAGTGAGAGAGGTTTATCATAGAAACGTATACAATTCTAACAGAATTAGACAGTGTAGATTCAGTTCCCGATGGTGGGGGAATCCAGAACTCGGGATCATAGTTTGAGGATAAGGGGTAAACAGTTTAGGACTGAAGTGAGGAGAACTTTCTACACCCAGAGAGTGATAAATCTGTGGAATTCACTACCACAGGAAGCAGTTGAGATGAAAACATTGTTTTATTTCAAGAAGGAATGAGATATAGCTCTTGGCATATTAAACTTGATGATCAGCTGTTATGGGCCAGGGTTTAGAGAACCCCAAAGTGTATCATGGAGTTCACCTGACCCACAACTTTTAATAGATTGTGGTATGGGGAGCACACGGCCCACTCTACAGGTGTGGTACAGCAGAAATGGAAAAGTATTTTTTAAAGCAAAACAATGTTTATTCTATGAACTCAAGTTAACCTTTTTAAACCATATAGTGAACATCTTAGCAATCACTAATTCAAATACAACCCCCAAAGAATACAGCACTAAGTAATCCTTTAAGCTTTCCTTTTAACATCCATAAGGCTTAAAACACCTTTTTACAGAAAGACATCAGGCTTAACTTCACTACTGAGAACAGTTACCACATTGAAATCAGCAAATGGACACTCATAAGCTTGCAGAGATTCACACACATTCTGCTGTGATTGCAGCTTCTCCAAAACTAAAATGAAACCAAACCCACCCTGCAGCAAAAAAGCCTAAAGCGAAAGTAAATAGCTGACAGACATCCCAGCTCCACCCACTCTCTGACATCACTGCAGTAATAAACACCCATTTCTCAAAGGTACCCTCACTACAAATATTTATATACACACCCATTTATAAACACCCATTTCTTAAAGGTACTCTCACATGACACAGCCATGATCATAATGAATGGTGGAGCAGGCTAAGGGGCCAAATGGCCTCCTCCTGCTTCTATTTTCTATGTATGTTTCCTTTGTGCGGGTAACTAACTCGGGTGACATCATGCCCTCCAGCCAAAGGTGAACCCTGTGGGGGTGGCCTGCTGGTGGGACAGGCGAGCCACGCAAAGCGGCGTAAACATCAGTGGGACCGGAAGATACTGCCAGTAGTCAATGGTGAACTCCCTCCGCCACTGGACTAACCGCCACGGGGGTATGTGAAAAATGCCACTAGAACTGCGGATGTAGTTTAAGAATAAGAGGTCTCCATAGAATTCGCACAGTGCAGGAGGTTATTCGGTCCATCGAACCTGCACTGAACGAGCACCCTGCCTACGCCCACTTCCCTGCCCTATCCCCATAGCCTACACATCATAGAATCATTGAATTGACAGTACAGAAGGAGGCCCATCGGGTCTGAACCAGCCCTTGGACAGAGCACGCTATGCCTCCATCGTATTCCCATAACTCAATGACTCCACCTAACCTCTTGGAAACTAAGGGGCAATTTAGCATTGTCAATCAACCTCACCTGCACATCTTTGGACTGTGAGAGAAAACTGAGGAGGAAACCCATGCAAATACGGGGAGAAAGTGCAAACTCCACACAAATAGTCACTCGAGGCCCAAATTGAACCTGGGACCCTGGAGCTTACCACTGTATCATCGTCAGTATCTTTGGATACTAAGGGGCAATTTAGCATGGCCAATTCACCTAACCTGCATATCTTTTGACACTTTTAAGACAGAGTTAAAAGAATTATTTTTCTTTCTGAGGGTCATAAGAGCATGAAATTCCCTTCCCCAGAAGATAGTGGAGGCTGGTACTTTAAATGTATTCAAGGCTGTGTTCAATATATTTTTTTAGACAAGAGAGTCAAGAGTTATAGGGAGAGTGGAGCGGAGACCAAAACGAGAGCAGCTATGGTCTTATTGAACATGGAGCAGGCTGGAAGGGCAGAATGATCTATCCATGCTCCTATGTTCTATGTGAAGGATCAGATTGACATGTGGTTTAACAGCTGCTTAAAGCTAACTGGCTTATATGGAGGTGACTGTGAATTGGCTGAAAGTGCAATTCTATTTCATTTTTGTTTGGCAATGAAATTCAAAGTTCCTTCTTCAAAGAAATCAAATGAATAAAAATAGGTCCATGTGCAAATTCTTGAATAGTCTTTCCGAATCTGGTTTTGAGAAGAAGGTGAACTAGCTGTTGACTGAGGCAGGGATTGTTTTGTATCAGAGGTAAGTGTCTTTATTGGGAACACTTGTGGGGAGCTCATGTCACCTCCTGGAAAGGTTAAGATCACCTCAGGGCAGCTCGAAGAGGAATCTTCCAGAGTAGTTTTCCTGTTTTGGTCCTTATTCTTTTGTTTATTTGCCTCTGCCAGGAGAATACATGGCTGCTTGGGTGGAGTGGTATCTAGTCATAATGTTTCAGTCACCATAAGTAACGGCCAGGTTTAATGGACCAACTACTCATCATTTCCATATATGCAAGGAAAATATGCTAGCAAAGCATGTGCTAACCAGAATCCAGAATGGACCAACCTTCGGGATAATTGTTAACCCCCAGGAAACACATCCAACCATCACTCCTGTACTCACTGACCTACATTGCCCCATGGCCGGGCAACACCATCATGTTAAAATTTTCAGCCCCCCCCCCCCCCACCACCACCACCAAAGCGGATTCAGAGTCGGGGGAAGCATTAAATTGTATGGACACTGTGGTATTATTATACATGCCAGTAAAGTAAGGGTTAATAAAATGTACACAGAGAGCCACTAGAGGGAGCTAGTCTCAGAAGTATATAAGGAATAATGCAGAACCTTGTGGGACAGAAGGTTGGAGTAGGTGGTAGGAGCAGGAGCTGGCTAGAAGGACTAAAGATAGTGAGTGAGCAAGAGAGTAGTTTATTATGTTAGTGAGTTAGATGTAGATGAATATAGTGTGTATAGTTTAAGTGTGATCAATCAACTTTATTTCTTAGGGATAAGTGTCAAATCCAGTTAGTGGTGTTTAATCAAATAATTTTGTTGGTTTACAAGACTCATTTTTCTCTGATCAACACTACACATTGAAGCCAACTGGTTAGAGCAAGGCAGAGAACAACACATGGTACCAGGAGTTTATGCCTAAAAAAACTAGAAACATGTAGATTAGGGAAGACATCATAAACAAAAGAAGAAGATTGAACAAAGCAATCAAGCCTCTACATCTAAGGGAAGTCCGTGAAGCATGATGGAGAGTCGGCAGAAACCCAATCATCTCACAACAGACGGTAATCTATGTCAAAACTGAGCTGTCTTTAAAACTCAATTCCATGTAGTCATGAAAACATTTGTGGGCTATTGGGGGCTTCCAACAAAAGAAAAGCTGAGTAAACGACTGCAAAAGCTAAAACAAGTAATGCTGAAAGTTTCTAAAATATCCCTTGAAATTAGCGCACTTGAAAAGAAATGTTCCCAACGATGCATTGGGAAAGTGGCGCGAACGTTTGTGATGTCAGTGAAGCTGTGTCGCAGCAAAAAATGCAACGCACTGGAAGAGAAGACCAGTTTGCGCAAGCGCACCTAAGAAAAACGCGCGCTTCGGAACATGGACATTCCGCACATGTGCAGTGGAAGAAAAGATGTGATTCAGGAGATGACCGTTCTGCGCATGCGTACAATGTTGCGCATGAGCACTTGAAAAAAGAGCGCACTCCGTACGACGATCGATTTGCGCATTCGCAATGGAAGTGTGCGCATGACATCTCGTACGTGATGACGTCTAGATGGTGTGGCCCCGCCTCCTTAAAGGAACAGTGCCCGGCAATCAAAAAAACGAGTTTAAAAGGCAGAACACTGCTTGAATCTCCACCAGCAGCTGCACAAGACTTTTGCAGCATCATTGACAGGACAGACTACAGCATGGAAGAAGCAGTTTCGCCAGGAACCAAAATTAATAAATTTTACACTGACTATAGGAAGATCAGAAGTATCCTATGTGAAGAAAAAAGTATAGCCACTTGAATGAAGACAGGGAACTCGGGCAGTTCGATGAAGAGGATACCTTCCTGATAGCGACAGTCAATGAGGTTGCTCCAAGGGATTCGGTGAAGAATCCACAGCCTCTCCAGAAGAAAACAAGTAGAAAATGAACTGTAGACTTAGATCTAAATGGCATGGCCACACCATTTAGGATAGATACAGGTGCCTATGATTTTGTGGAAGTCTTTGTTGCAAGCTTAAGAAACGCCAACCATAAGGAAGTCTAGATGTCATCTGCTGGACTACAATGGGAACACGGTCGTCATGGAAGGTACTTGTCATCTTCTGGTGCAACATGAGAAAATGGAAATGCCTCTAGACTTTGAGGTGATAAACGATGAGCAGACATCGGTAGTAGGTGTACAAGCTTGTACATCATTGGATCTGGTTTGAAGACTATATTTAACAAATACATCGACGGAAGAAGAAGAAGATTGGAAAAGTCTATCAAGTTTATTCTATGAGCAAAATGAAGAAGACCATGAAAGTCTGACCACTGTGTGTCGTAAAAAAGACAACAGTGAAGAAACGAACTGTGATGAGCAACTCAAAGAAGACTGGGAAAGTCTATGTCAATCCCTTGCGTCTATTGAAATAGCGATCACGAGGAGCAATCCAGTTGTGCAGAATGAAAGTGGGACTGATGGTTCTCAGCTGCACTGTCTGAAGGCTGATAAGCAAAGTGCACCAGTGAACAGGTCACGTGGGAGCACAGCCAGGAGGAACAGACTTTGTGGAACATTGAGAGTTCAAGAGTAAATCAAAGGATTCATGGGCACAAATGATGAAAGTCGGGAAATCGTGCTGCTTGTGCACAGAACAAACACGAAGCAGGTTTTGAGGGCAGGGAAAGCACAAAAGCGGCATTGAAGACATGGTGAGAGACAGAGTAAACACAAAGAATGGTTCAGACCAAACCAATAGAACTTTTAATTACTGATAACTTGGCACTGTAACAATAACACAGTGAAGACTGAGTCCACACTCAGAAATTTTAGACTGTAAAACATTTATAAACGTAAAAGAACGCTGTTAGTTAACTCCTCAAATGCATGTAACTGACATAACTCTTTTTTTTAAAGAAACAATTTTATTGAGGTATTATTTTCGCATTGTAAACAGTTACAGCTAACAGAAATGTGCAAACATCAATATAAAACCATCAATATAAAACCACTACTTCAATCAAACCATACTGCACATGCCCACTCCTCTCCCCTAGACACTACCCGCCTATTTATCCCTCCTACTCTACCCTAATCTCCCCCCTCCCCCCCCCTCTTCCTCTCCCTCCCGCCCCCCCCTGCTGACATTCACTTTCCCGTGAAGAAGTCGATGAATGGTTGCCACCTTCGGGCGAACCCTAGTACAGATCCCCTCAAGGCAAACTTAATTTTTTCCATACCCAGAAAACTTGACATGTCCGAAAGCCATAGTTCGGTCTTCGGGGGTTTTGAGTCCCTCCATGGCAGCAGTATCCGCCGCCGGGCTATTAGGGAAGCAAAGGCCAGAACATCTGCCTCTTTCTCCCCCTGGACTCCCGGGTCTTCCGAAACCCCGAAATTGCCACCTCTGGACTCATCACCACCCTTGTTTTCAGCACCCGGGACATGACCCCCGCAAATCCCTCCCAGTACCCCCTAAGCTTAGGACATGCCCAAAACATGTGAACATGGTTCGCTGGTCCTCCCGCGCATCTAGCGCACTTGTCCTCTACCCCAAAGAATTTGCTCATCCGAGCTACCGTCATGCGGGCTCGGTGAACGACCTTAAATTGAATCAGGCCGAGCCTGCACATGTTGCGGTTGAATTTACCCTACTCAGATCTTCCGCCCACAGCCCGTCCTCCATCTCCCTGCCGAGCTCCTCCTCCCATTTGAGTTTCAGTTCCTCTGTCTTGGACTCTTCCCCCTTCATGAGCACCTTGTAGATATCCGAGACTCTACCCTCTCCTCCTTCTCCTCTAGAGACTATTCTGTCCTGGATCCCTATTGGCGGGAAGCGTGGGAAGGATGGGACCTGTCAGCGTACAAAGTCCTGCATCTGTAAGTACCTAAAGTCATTCCCCCTTACCAGCCCAAATTTCTCCTCCAAGCCCCTCAAACTCACAAAGCTCCCCTCCAGGAACATATCGCCCATCCTCCCCACCCCCGCCAACCGCCATGTTCGAAACCCTCCATCCATGTTCCCGGGGGCGAATCGATGGTTATCACATATTGGAGCCCAGACAGACGCCCCCCCCCCCCCCCCCCCCCCCCCCCCCCCACCGCACATGCCTCCTCCACTGGCCCCATATCTGCAGGGCCGCCCCCATTACTGGGCTGGTGGAGTATCTGGCCGGCGACAGCGGTAGGGGAGCCGTGACCAGGGCTGCCAAACTGGTGCCCCTGCACGAAGCCGCCTCCACTCGCTCCCAGATAGACCCCGAACCCACCATCCACTTCCTTATCATGGCTATGTTAGCCGCCCAGTAGTAGTTGATCAGACTCGGCAATGCCAGTCCCCCCTCGCTGCTGCTCCTTTCAAGCATCGCCTTCTTCACCCGCGGGGATTTTCCCGCCCAGACAAAGCTCATGATGATTTTGCCAGTCCTTTTGAAGAAGGACCGTGGGATAAAGATCGGGAGGCACTGGAAGATGAACAGAAATCTAGGGAGGATTGGCATCTTTACAGTCTGCACCCTCCCCGCAAGTGACAGCGGGAGTGCATCCCATCTCCGAAAGTCCCTCTTCATTTCTTCCACCACCCTAGTCAAATTTAACTTATGCAACCTGCCCCAGTCTCGTGCCACCTGTATCCCCAAGTACCGGAAACTTTCCTGCACCAGCCTAAATGGCAGCTCCTTCAGTCTATTCTCCTGGCCCCTTGCCAGCACCACAAACATCTCACTCTTGGCCATATGTAATTTGTACCCTGAAAACCGGCCGAACTTCCTCAATGTTTCCAGTATATTTTCCATCCCGGCCAGTGGGTCCGACACGTACAGGAGCAGGTCGTCCGCATAGAGAGAGACCCTATGCTCCACCACCCTCCCCCCCTCCCCCAGTCATTCCCTTCCACCCCTTTGCAGCTCTCAACGCCATCGCCAACGGCTCTATGGCCAGCGCGAACAGCGACGGGGAGAGTGGGCACCCCTGTCTGGTCCCACGGTGTAGTCTGAAATAATCTGACATTATCCTGTTCGAATCACAGGGCTAAATCGCTGGCTTTGAAAGCAGACCAAGGCAGGCCAGCAGCACGGTTCGATCCCCATAACCGCCTCCCCGAACAGGCACCGGAATGTGGCGACTAGGGGCTTTTCACAGTAACTTCATTTGAAGCCTACTTGTGACAATAAGCGATTTTCATTTCATTTCATTTCGGCCTAACGCTAGTTTTTGGGGCCTGGTACAATAGTCTGACCCAATTAACCAGTCCCTCCCCGAACCCAAACCGTCCAAGCACCTCCCACAAATAGCCCCACTCCACCCGGTCGAAGGCCTTCTCAGCGTCCATTGCCACCGCTACGTCCATCTCCTTGCCCGTCGGGGCACATGATCACATTAAGCAATCTTCGCAAGTTAGCTGTCAGCTGCCTGCCTTTCACAAACCCTGTCTGGTCGTCCCCAATCACCTCTGGTACGCAGTCCTCAATTCTAATCGCCAGGAGTTTGGCCAGGAGCTTGGCATCCACATTGATCAGGGAGATTGGCCTGCATGACCCACAGGATTCCGGGTCCTTGTCCCGCTTTAGTATCAGCGAGATGGTGGCTTACGACATCGTCGGTGGTAGGGTCCCTCTGTCCCTTTCGGTGGCAGGGTCTCTCTGTCCCTTGTAACTGACATAACTCTGATGTTGATGTGTATATTTCTTATTATCTATCATTATTGTATAGAAAGGGTTCAGAGAGATAGAGGGTTAGTGTTAGATGTAGTGATTTGTGATAGTATAGGACAAGGAGCATATGGGTTATACTGCATCACATAAGAATGAGAGAAAAAATATTTTAATAATTTTTCTTCAGAAAAAAGGGGGGGATGTGGTATTATTATACATGGCAGTAAGGTAAGGGTTAATAAAAATGTACACAGAAAGCCACTGGAGGGAACTAGTCTCAGAAGTATATAAGGGACGATGCAGAGCCTTGTGGACAGAAGGTTGGAGTAGGTGGTAGGAGCAGGAGCTGGCTGGAAGGATTAAACGTAGTGAGAGAGCAAGACAGGAGTTTATTATGTTAGTGAGTTAGATGTAGATGAGTATAGTGAGTATAGTTTATGTGTGATCAATCAACTGTTTGTTTCTTAGGGATATGTGTCAAATCCAGTTAGTCGTGTTTAATAAAATAATTTTGGTTTATGGTTCACAAGATGCGTTGTTCTCTACTCAACACTACACATTGAAGCCTTCAGATAGAGCAAGGCAGAGAACAACACAGACCGATTCCCTCCGGGACCCTACCTGCTCCGACCCAGATTAAATTTTATGGTGGGAGCAGGCAGGACCCCGGAGTGGACCACTTAACGGCCTTTATTCGCTCAGCCTCAATTTTTAAGTTGGCTGGTGCCAGTTGGAGCAGGGTGTCAAACAGAAAAGGTTTTCACCCTTGATCTAGGTCAGGACAGCGCGGGGAAAGGCCTCAATTTGAAGGCCCCTTCATATTTCATAGAATTTACAGTGCAGAAGGAGGCCATTCGGCCCATCGAGTCTGCACCGGCTCTTGGAAAGAGCACCCTACCCAAGCCCACACCACCCTATCCCCATAACCCAGTAACCCCACTCAACCAACACTAAGGGCAATTTTGGACACTAAGGGCAATTTAGCATGGCCAATCCACCTAACCTGCACATCTTTGGACTGTGGGAGGAAACCGGAGCACCCGGAGGAAACCCACGCACACACGGGGAGAACGTGCAGACTCCGCACAGACAGTGACCCAGCCGGGAATCGAACCTGGGACGCTGGAGCTGTGAAGTAATTGCGCTAACCGCTATGCTACCGTGCTGCTTCAGATTTGGGGCTGCCCCCCCCTCAAGGACCTGGGAGCTCCGGCCTTACCTCCTCCCCCCTCAACCTCATCGACCTGCACCTCCCAACACAGAGATGACCGCCCCCTCTTACCGCCACCAGGACCCCAGTACTTACCTGAAGTGCGGTCCCAGGATTCAGGCACGACACTGCAGTACCTCTTTTGGCCACTCAAGCAATGTGCCTGGCGAGCTGTCAGCCAATCTTATTGGCCAACAGTTCTTTATCAGCAAGTGTGTAGAAGATGCGTGCCAAAGAAGGTAATATGTCCGTTCCCCAACCGGACGGATACCATGGCTTATTCGGGAGATTGGCTCCTTACTGAAGGCCAGGTCTGAGGCGTTCAAGACAGGCGACCCTAACCGATCCAAGAAATCCAGGTACGACCTTCCGCAAAGTGATCAGGGATGCCAAGAGACAATATCAGACCAAGCTAGCGTCACAGATTAACGTCACGGACTCTTGTCGGTTTGGCAATGCTTAAACAACATAACGGCTGGTGTGTTGGGTGTTCTGGATCACAAACAGGTCACCAACACTGGAAGTGGTGCAACTCTATTTTATTATGAGGTTAACTATATTAACATACTTGAACTGTGGGTAAATGCAATACCAGCTTTAACTGTTGACCCTTGCCTAGTCCTAACCAGGTGATGCACTCAGCACATGGTGAATGTCTATGTTGCAGGCTGTGAGCTCTGTGCTCCGAGCTGACATAGTCCAGGTTGGGGACAACAGGAGGGCGTGGCACCAGTGGAGGATCACGTAGCGAGAGTGGAACGAGACGAAGGGCACGCCGATTGCGGCGGCGAATAGAACCATCTGGCAGACGAACCAGGAACGAGCGGGGAGACACCGGTCGAAGAACCACAGCAGTTGCAGACCAGCCACCCTCCGGAAGCTGGATGCGGACGTTGTCATCCGGTGCCAGAGCAGGGAGATCAGTCGCCCGAGTGTCATGCGGCGCCTTGTGTTGTGCACGAGACTGTTGCATCCGCTGAAGGACCGGAACATGGTCGAGGTCGGGGACGTGAATGGACGGCACCGTGGTCCTGAGGGTGCGACCCATGAGCAGCTGGGCTGGCGACAGGCCTGTGGAGAGTGGGGCTGAACGATAGGCCAGCAAGGCGAGGTAGAAGTCGGATCCTGCATCAGCAGCCTTGCAGAGGAGCCGTGTGACGATGTGGGTGCCCTTTTCCGCTTTGCCATTGGATTGGGGTGCAGGGGACCGGATGTCACATGCACAAAGTTGTACCTGCTGGCAAAGTTGAACCATTCCTGGCTCGCGAAGCAGGGGCCATTGTCTGACATCACAGTGAGTGGGATGCCGTGACGAGCAAAGGTCTCCTTGCAGGCATGGATGACCGCTGATGATGTGATGTCGTGCAGGCGTACGACCTCCTGGTAGTTCGAAAAATAGTCTACAATCAGAACATAGTTCCTGCCGAGCGCATGGAACAGGTCAATGCCTACCTTAGGCCAAGGGGACGTGACCAACTCAAGGGGCTGTATGGTCTCACGTGGTTGGGCCGGCTGGAACCGCTGACAGGTGGGGCAGTTGAGCACTGTGTTGGCGATGTCCTTATTGACGCCGGGCCAGTAGACAGCCTCTCGGGCCCTCCGTCGGCACTTCTCCAGTCCAAGATGGCCCTCGTGTAACTGTTCCAAAACGAGCTGGCGCATGCTGTGGGGGATCACGATGCGGTCCAGCTTCAGGAGGACACCATTGACTACTGCCAGATCGTCTCTGATATTGTAGAACTGCGGGATTTGGCCCTTGAGCCACCCGTCCGTCATGTGGCGCATGACACGCTGTAGTAGGGGGTCAGCCGCAGTCTCGCGGCGAATGTGGATAAGGCGTTCATCCGTGGCCGGCAGATTGGAGGCCGTGAAGGCCACGTGGGCGTCAACCTGGCAGACGAACCCCTCTGGGTCACACGGGGTGTTGACTGCCCTGGACAGAGCGTCGGCTATGATCAGGTCCTTGCCCGGGGTGTATAGGAGCTGGAAATCGTACCGCCGGAGTTTAAGCAGAATGCGCTGGAGGCGAGGGGTCATATCATTCAGGTCTTTTTGTATAATGTTGACCAGCGGGCGATGGTCGGTCTCGACAGTGAATTGGGTGAGGCCGTACACGTAATCATGAAATTTGTCGACCCCAATCAACAGGCCCAGGCACTCCTTTTCAATCTGCGCGTACCGCTGTCCCGTGGGGGTCATGGCATGTGACGCATATGCAACGGGGGCCCATGATGAGACCTCATCGCGTTGCAGGAGCATAGCCCTAATGCCGGATAGGCTGGCATCCGTTGAAATTTTTGTTTCCTTCGTGGGATCAAAAAATGCCAACACCGGGGCCGTGGTAAGCTTGGTCTTAAGCTCCTCCCATTCGCGCTCGTGGGCGGGAAGCCACTGGAAGTCTATTGTCTTCCTGACCAGGCTCCGGAGAGCTGTGGTATGGGAGGCGAGGTTGGGGATGAACTTCCCCAGGAAGTTGACCATGCCCAAAAATCGGAGGACCACCTTCTTATCCGCTGGCTTCTGGATGGCCGTGATGGCTGCCACCTTGTCCGCATCCGGCCGCACACCCAACCGGGAGATGTTGTCCCCTAGGAACTTGAGGTGCGTCTGGCCGAAGGAACATTTGGCTCTGTTGAGGCAAAGGCCTTGGTCCCGTATTCGTTTGAAAACGCGCTGGAGGCGACTGATATACTCCTGCGGGGTGGTGGACCAAATGATGATGTCGTCAACATAGACGCGCACACCCTCAGTGCCCTCCATCATTTGCTCCATGATCCGGTAGAATACTTCTGATGCCGATATAATCCCAAATGGCATCCTGTTGTAGCAGTATCTGCCAAACGGGGTATTAAAGGTACACAGCTTTCTGCTGGACCTCTCTAGTTGAATTTGCCAGAATCCTTTCGAGGCGTCAAGCTTGGTGAAGATGTTGGCCCGAGCCATCTCGCACGTGATCTCCTTGCGCTTGGGGATAGGGTAATGCTCCCTCATTATGTTGCGATTCAGATCCTTTGGGTCAATGCAGATCCGGAACTCTCCGGAAGGCTTCTTTACGCACGGAACTGACCCAGTCAGTTGGTTCCGTCACTCTGGAGAGCACTCCTTGGTCCTGAAGGTCCTGCAGCTGCTGCTTGAGGCGGTCCTTGAGGGATGCTGGGACTCTGCGACGTGCATGTACCACAGACATGTTTGAGCAAGATTTTGTAAGTGCATGGAAGTGTGCCCATGACTTCGAAAACGTTGCAGTGCTTGTCGATGATGGCATTGAGTTGCGCCCTGAAGTCCGCATCTTGAAAGGCAGACGTGTCCTCTGGAGAGAGAGAGTGTACTCGTTGAACGGGTTTCAAGAGTTTGCACGCCTGTGCGCCTAGAGTCCTTCGAGGAGCCCACGATCTCGAACGGAAGGATGGCTTCTCGCGAGTTGTGCGTCACTTCGAGTTGGCATGAATCGGTAGCAGGAATGACGTTGCCATTGTAGTCCACTAGTTGGCAGGACGACGGAAGAATGGTTGGTTTAACCCCAAGGGTCTGAAAGTCTGACCACTCCAGGAGATTAGCGGAAGCACCAGTGTCCAGGCGGAATCGTATCTGGGATCGGTTGACCGTCAGGGTGGCACACCACTCGTCGTCTGGATCAATGCTGTGCACCGACAGCGGCTGGTGGTTTTGATTCGAAGACAGCCTGTTCTTTGTTATAACAGCGACTCGAAAAGGCTCCCTCGGGTCCTCGGTGTCACTGATTTGCGGGAAGTCGGAATCGGACTCGGTGAACGTGGGTTGAATTGCCCGAACGTTCCTGCGAGGCTGGCTGAAGCAATGCGAGTTGGCAGGCTGAGCTGCTCGACAGCAGGCAGCATAGTGGCCAGGTCTGCCACATCGTAGGCATTGCCGCAATTTTGCAGGACATTGCCGCTTTAAATGGGCGGAGCCACAGTTGCCGCACGTCGTGACATCAGTACGCTCGTTGCACCACCGCGGATGCGCGGTGCGATCCTGCGTAGTGCGCGTCTGCGCATCACGTTCCTCCACGTCACCGACCCCTCGTTTGGCGCGTACAAGCGCAGGAGGCCGCGAAAAGCGCTCGAAATGGCCGCCCTCATCCAGGCTGCAGCCTTGGAGGTGTTCAATTGTTTGGACCCATTCCGCTTCGTGGGGACCTTGCCGCACCGTTTCAGCCGCCTGTATGTGGGAGTACCGGCTGGTGGCATTTTCATGCAGGACACAGGTCTCGATGGCAGTCGCTAGGGTGAGTTGCTTAATTTTGAGGAGCTGCTGACGCAGGGGGTCCGACAGAACACCAAATACGATCTGGTCGCGTATCATGGAGCCGGAGGTGGGCCCATAGCCGCAGGACTGCGCAAGGAAATGGAGCGCGAAGGAAGAACCTTCGGATACTGGGTCTCCCTGAGGGTGTGGAAGGAGTGGACTGTGGAGCGTACGCAAGTACGATGCTGAGCTCACTGATGGGTGCTGAGGCCCCTACGGGCCCCTTGGAGGTGGAGTGGGCAAATCGGATTCCGGCGAGAAGACCAAAAGCGGGAGAACCACCCAGGGCGATAATCGTGCGATTTTACCGCCTTAAGGATAGAGAAGAGGTCCTGAGATGGGCTAAAAATGTGCGGAGTAGCAGATGGGAGAATGCAGTGGTACGGGTATACCAGGATTGGAGTGCGGAGGTGGCGAGAAGGAGGGCGAGCTTCAACCGAGCCAAAGAGGTGTTGCATAAAAGGAAGGTGAAGTTCGGGATGCTGCAGCCGGCAAGACTATGGGTCACGTATCAGGAGAGACACCATTATTTCGAGACGGCGGAGGAAGCATGGACCTTCATCAAAGAAGAGAAATTGGATCGGAACTGAGGGACTGATGCTGCAGGAAATGTTATTGTTAATGTTACGGTGGAAGTTAATTGAGAAGTAAACAGGGAAGGGGGGAGACATTGGGGAAATGTGGGCGCCGGTGAGGGGAGAAAGACGGGACATAGTTGGAGAATGGGGAAGGGGAGGGGGAGGGGAAAGGGAGCTGCGCCATAAGAGGCGGGTCAGGTAAAGGGATGTTCCCGCACCAGAAAGAATAAGGCGGGAAGACAGGCGCAAGGCGGATGGGAGTTCCCCACATGGGGGGGGGGTCGTGGAGTGAGCAGGAGTAGCCGGGGTCAGTTGAAGTCAGCTGACTTACGGAAGTAATATGGGGGGAGCAATCATGCTAGAAAGAGATCTAGCGGGGAGGGGGGGAGGGAGGGGGGGGGCGGGTGGGGGACAACTGGGTTGCTGCTGCGGAAATCCAAAAGGAAATGGCTAAAGAGTGGGTGGGCGGGGATGGTGTGCGACGCTGGGGGAGCGAGCGGGAGCGCGGAGGCGGGATATGGGACTGGCCTAGAGAAGGTAATGGCTAGTCGACACGGGAGGGGGGCAGGTAGCCCCCTAGTGAGGCTGATCACGTGGAACGTGAGAGGCCTGAACGGACCGATAAAAAGGGCCAGAGTGCTCGCGCATTTGAAAGGACTAAGGGCAGACGTGGTTATGCTCCAAGAGACGCACCTAAAGGTGGCGGACCAAGTTAGGCTAAGGAAAGGATGGGTGGGACAGGTGTTCCACTCAGGACTGGACGCAAAGAATAGAGGGGTGGCCATTTTGGTGGGGAAACAGGTCGCATTTGAAGCAAAGAACATCGTAGCAGATAGCGGAGGTAGATATGTAATGGTGAGTGGCAGGCTGGAGGGAATGGAGGTAGTGTTGGTTAACGTGTATGCCCCAAACTGGGACGATGCGGGATTTATGAGACGGATGCTGGGGCGTATACCGGACCTGGAGGTAGGAAACTTGATTTTAGGAGGGGACTTTAATACGGTGCTGGACCCGGGGCTAGATAGATCCAGCTCAAGGACCGGAAGAAGGCCGGCAGCGGCCAAGGTACTTAAGGGGTTTATGGACCAAATGGGGGGAGTGGATCCATGGCGATTTCTTAGACCTAGGGCTAGGGAGTTTTCCTTCTTCTCCCATGTCCATAAAGTGTACTCCCGGATAGATTTTTTTGTTTTGGGAAGGTCGTTGATCTCTAGGGTGGAAGAAGCTGAGTACTCAGCCATAGCGGTTTCGGATCATGCCCCACATTGGGTGGACCTGGAATTAGGAGAGGAAAGGGAGCAGAGAACACTCTGGCGATTAGATGTGGGACTGATGGCGGATGAGGGAGTGTGTGCAAGAGTGCGGGGGTGTATTGAGAGATATCTGGAGGTCAATGACAACGGCGAGGTCCCTGTGGGAGTGGTATGGGAAGCACTAAAAGCGGTGGTCAGAGGAGAGCTGATCTCCATTGGGGCCCACAAAAGGAAAACAGAGGCCAAGGAAAGGGAAAGGTTACTGGGGGAGATTTTAAGGGTGGATAGGGAATTTGCAGAGATCCCGGAGGAGGAATTGTACAGGGAGAGGAGACGACTCCAGACGGAATTTGACCTTCTGACCACCAGAAAGGCGGAGGTACTGTGGAGGAAGGCACAGGGGAGGAGGTATGAATATGGGGAAAAGGCGAGTCGCCTGTTGGCTCATCAATTGCGAAAGAGGGCAGCAGCGTGGGAGATAGGAGGAATTAGAGACGAAAGGGGAGACACGGTGCGAAGGGCAGGAAAGATAAATGAGGTGTTCAAGACCTTCTATGAGGAACTGTATAGGTCTCAACCCCCAGAGGGAGAGGAGGGGATGCGGCAGTTCCTGGACCAATTGAGGTTCCCGAAAGTGGAGGAGCGGGGGGTGGTAGGCCTGGGGGCACCGATTGGGGTGGACGAGGTTATTAAGGGACTGGGAAGCATGCAAGCAGGGAAGGCCCCAGGACCAGACGGGTTCCCGGTGGAGTATTACAGAAAATATGTGGACTTGTTGGCCCCGTTGATGGTGAGGACGTTCAATGAGGCCAGGAAAGGGGGGACTCTACCCCCGACGATGTCGGAGGCGACGATATTGTTAATTTTGAAGAGGGATAAAGATCCGTTGCAGTGCGGGTCCTATAGACCCATTTCATTGTTGAACGTGGACGCCAAATTGTTGGCAAAGGTACTGGCATCGAGGATAGAGGACTGTGTCCCGGGGGTGGTGCACGAAGATCAGACAGGGTTCGTAAAAGGGAGACAACTGAATGTTAACGTGCGACGACTATTAGGGGTGATAATGATGCCCCCAGTGGAGGGGGAGGCAGAGATAGTGGCGGCAATGGACGCAGAGAAGGCATTTGATAGGGTGGAGTGGGAGTATTTATGGGAAGTGTTAAAGAGGTTTGGGTTTGGGAACGGGTTTATTAGCTGGGTTAGACTTCTTTATGGGGCTCCAACGGCAAGCGTAGTTACAGGTCGACATAGATCGGAGTATTTCCGACTATATAGGGGAACAAGACAGGGATGCCCGCTGTCTCCATTGTTGTTCGCGTTGGCAATTGAACCTCTGGCCATGGCGTTGAGAGACTCCAGGAAATGGAGAGGGGTGATTAGAGGGGGAGAAGAACACCGAGTCTCGTTATATGCGGATGACCTATTGTTATACGTGTCGGACCCAGCGGGGGGAATGATAGAGGTTATGCGAATTTTGAGGGGGTTCGGGGATTTCTCGGGGTATAGGCTAAACATGGGGAAGAGTGAATTATTTGTGATACATCCAGGGGACCAGAGTAGAGAGATAGAAGGCTTGCCTCTAAGGAAAGTGGAAAGAAACTTCCGATACCTGGGGATTCAGATCGCTAGGAGTTGGGGAACCTTGCACAGACTTAATCTGACACGGTTGGTAGAACAAATGGAGGAGGACTTCAAGAGGTGGGACATGCAGCCTCTATCGCTGGCGGGCAGGGTGCAAGCAATTAAGATGATGGTCCTCCCGAGGTTCTTATTTGTATTTCAATGTCTTCCTATACTAATCACTAAGACCTTTTTTAATAAAATAGACAGGAGCATCACGAGCTTCGTGTGGGCAGGGAAAGTTCCGAGAGTAAGGAGGGGGTTCCTTCAGCGTAGTAGGGACAGAGGAGGATTGGCACTACCGAACTTGGGCGATTACTATTGGGCCGCCAATGTGGCAATGATACATAAATGGATGATGGAGGGTGAGGGAGCGGCGTGGGAAAGACTGGAGAGAAAGTCCTGTAAAGGGACGAGTTTAGAGGCGCTGGTGACGGCGCCGCTACCGATCTCACCTAAAACGTTTACCACAAACCCGGTGGTGGCGGCAACATTGAATATCTGGGGACAGTGGAGGCGACAGAGAGGGGTGCGGGGAGCCCTAGTGGGGTCCCCAATCAGGAACAACCATAGGTTCGCCCCAGGAAGAATGGATGGAGGATTTCAGAGCTGGTTCCAGTTGGGAATTAGGAGGGTGGGAGATTTATTTATAGATGGGACTTTTGCGAGCTTGGGAGCATTGGAGGAAAAGTATAAGTTGCCCCGGGGAAATTTCTTGAGATATATGCAGGTGAGGGCATTTACTAGACAACAGGTGAGGGAATTTCCGTTGCTCCCGACACAGGGGATACAGGACAGGGTGCTTTCAGGGGTGTGGGTCGGAGAGGGCAAGGTGTCAGAGATTTACCGAGAGATGAGGGAAAAGGGGGAGGAGTCGGTGGGCGAACTAAAAGGAAAGTGGGAAGAAGAACTAGGGGAGGAGATAGAGGAGGGTATGTGGGCTGATGCCCTAAGCAGGGTAAATTCCTCTTCCTCATGCGCCAGGCTTAGCCTGATTCAATTTAAGGTGCTACATAGAGCACACATAACGGGAGCAAGATTGAGCAGGTTCTTTGGAGTGGAGGACAAATGTGGAAGGTGTGGTGGGAGCCCGGCAAACCACGCACATATGTTTTGGGCATGCCCGGCACTGGAAGGGTATTGGAAGGGAGTGACGGGAGTGATCTCGCGGGTGGTGAAGGCCCGGGTCAAACCAGGCTGGGGGTTAGCTCTATTTGGAGTTGCGGAAGAGCCGGGAGTGCAGGAGGCGAAAGAGGCCGACGTTGTGGCCTTTGCGTCCCTAGTAGCCCGGCGCAGGATCCTACTCATGTGGAAGGAGGCGAAACCCCCCGGACTGGAGGCCTGGGTAAATGATATGGCGGGGTTCATTAAACTGGAGCAGATAAAGTTTGCCCTGAGAGGATCGGCTCAAGGGTTCACCAGGCGGTGGCAGCCATTTCTCGACTACCTAGGGGAACGTTAGAGGGAAGACAGATGACCAGCAGCAGCAACCCAGGGGGGGGGGGAGGGGGGGGGTTAGTTTAGGTCAAAGATAAAGGGGTTTTGTTACTTGTGTATTGTTTAAAATTTCTGTATTGTTATTGTTGCGTTTGCTTTGTAAGAGGGGAAAAATTGTTGTTTGGGAAAAAAATTTCAATAAAACATTTATTAAAAAAAAAAAGGACTGCGCAAGGATGCGGAGGTGTGTTAAAAAGGATTGGAAAGGCTCGTCCTTACCCTGCAAACGCTGCTGGAACAGGTATCTTTCGAAGCTTTCATTGACCTCTATGCTGAATTTGAGGAGAACCGCCTTGTACTTTGTCTTGTCCTCGCCGTCTGCGAATGTGAGGGAGTTGAAGATGTGGGTGGCGTGTTGCCCGGCCGTGGAGAGGAGCAGAGCAATCTTCCTGGTGTCCGAGGCGTTCTCCCTGTCCGTGGCTTCGAGGAAGAGCTGGAAGCGCTGTTTAAAAATCTTCCAATTGACCCCGCGATTGCTGGCGATGCGGAGCGGCGGCGGGTTGGTGTTCTCCATACTTCAGGATGCCGGAATGCTGATTAGTTGCAGGTGGGTCTCAGAAGTGCTAGTATGCAACCACTCCTTGTACCATGATGTGTTGGGTGTTCTGGATCAGAAACAGGTCACCAATACTGGAAGTGGTGCAACTCTATTTTATTATAAGGTTAACTATATTAACATACTTGAACTGTGGGTAAATGCAATACCAGCTTTAACTGTTGACCCTTGCCTAGTCCTAACCAGGTGATGCACTCAGCACATGGTGAATGTCTGTGTTGCAGGCTGTGAGCTCTGTGCTCTGAGCTGGCTGCTACTAGAATGAGCGGGAACTCTCCTGTCCCCTGTCTTTATAGTGCATGTGCTCTCACTGGTGATTGGCTGCGGTGTTGTGTATGCTGATTGGTCCCTCTGCATGTCCATCAGTGTGTGTGTCTGCACCATAATAGCCCATAACAGCCTCCCCGAACAGGCGCCGGAATGTGGCGACTAGGGGCTTTTCACAGTAACTTCATTTGAAGCCTACTTGTGACAATAAGCGATTTTCATTTCATTTCATTAATATACTAGTGTATATTATGACACGGGCTACAAAGCGAAGCCAAGTAGAATCTCCGGCAGCAGTGCACCCTTCCCTGCATCAACCCCTGTCTGCTGGGGTGGAGATGGTTAACAGATACAGAGTCCTCGGGATGCACATCACCAAAAGTCTGTCCTGGTCCACCCACGTCGACGCTATCACCAAGAAAGCACAGCAGCGCCTATACTTCCTCAGGAAACTAAGAAAATTCGGCATGTCCACACTGACTCTTACCAACTTTTACAGATGCACCATAGAAAGCATCCTGTCTGGCTGCATCACAGCCTGGTATGGCAACTGCTCGGCCCAAGACCACTAGAAACTTCAGAGAGTCGTGAACACAGCCCAGTCCATCGCACGTACTTGCCTCCCATCCACTGACTCTATGTACACCTCCCGCTGCCTGGGGAAAGCGGGCAGCATAATCAAAGAGCCTACCCACCCGGCTTACTCACTCTTCCAACTTCTTCTATTGGACAGGAGATACAATAGTCTGAGAACACGCACAACCAGATTCAAAACAGCTTCTTCCTCTCTGTTACCAGACTCCTAAACGACCCTCTTATGGATTGACCTAACTAATACCACACTCCTGTACGCTTCACCGATGCCGGTGTCTATGTAGTTACATTGTGTACCTTGTGTTGCCCTATTATATATTTTCTTTTTCTTTTCTTTTCATGCACTAAATGATCTGTTTGAGCTGCTCTCAGAAAAATACTTTTCACTGTATCTTGGTACACGTGACAATTAACAAATCCATCCAATCCCTTATGAACTCAATGAATTATATGCTCAATTTTGGCAGGAACCATCAAATCATTGCCAACTGCCCAGCACCCTTGGACACACCCATACCCACCATCACAGCTACCAAAGTCAGATCGGCCTTCATGAAAGTGAATCCTCTGAGAGCAATAGGTCCTGATGGGGTCCCTGGTCGTGCACTCAGATCCTGCGCGAATCAGCTGGCAGATGTGTTCGCGGACATCTTCAACGTCTCCCTACTCCATTACAAGATCCCCACCTGCTTCAAGAAGACCACCATCATACTGGCGCCAAAGAAGAACCAGGCAACGTGCCTCAATGACTATCGTCAGGTGGCCTTGACACTGATCATTATGAAGTGCTTTGAGAGGTTGGTGATGAGGCACATCAACAACATCCTCCCAGAATACCTAGATCCACTGCAATTCGCATACCATCACAACCTGTCCACATCAGATGCCATCTCCCTGGCCCTACCCTCATCCCTAGAGCATCTCAACAACAAGGACTCTTACTTCAGACTCCTAATCATTGACTACAGCTCCACCTTCATAATCCCAGCCAAGCTCATGTCAAAGCTCCAAAACCTAGGACTTGACTCCTCCGTCTACCACTGGATCCTCAACTTCCTGACCCATACATAGACCACAATCAGTAAAGATAAACAACACCTCCTCCATAATAGTCCTCAATACCGCAAGGTTGCGTACTTAGCCCCCTACTATACTCCCTATACACACACAACTGTTGTGTTCTGTGATTACACCGTTGTAACAAGATTTACAGAACATCTAGTTGTTGAACTAGAAAAATGATTTATTAACAAACACGTGGAAAGATAACTAACAGATAACTATACAGGCACTAACTACTACAGGCACCCGAATGTGGCGACTAGGGGCTTTTCACAGTAACTTCATTTGAAGCCTACTTGTGACAATAAGCGATTTTCATTTTTCATTTCGTGAATTCAGTGCATTCTACTGGAACTGCTCTAAGTGCAACTCTCCTCTCGTACGTCCTACTACCAACTGCCGGGTGTCTCTGGTCATGTGATGGAAGTCTGACGCCACCTGCCGGTTGGAGGTCGTACCAATACAATGTGCACTGAAATACAACTATATACATTTATATGTACATGCACACGACGACGACTGTGTGGCAAAATTTGGCTCCAATTCCATCCATAGGTTTGCTGATGACACGACCATAGTGGTCGAATCTCGAACAACGATGAGTCAGAATACAGGAGGGAGATAGAGATCATAGTGGAGTGGTGTAACAACAGCAATCTCTCCCTCAATGTCAGCAATGTGGTTGACTCTCAAAAACTCTCTGAAATGGAGGGCAGTTAGGGATGAGCAAAAAATGCTGGCCTGGCCCAATCAGCGACACCCATATTCCATAAATGAATTAAAAAAACAATTCTCTGGTTGTTCAATCTGGGACAAATTTTAAGAAATTTAATTTTTGGGAAGTGGGTGCAGGTGGCAGGGTAGTGGGCAGCGTGGTAGTACAGCCAATTCCTGGCTTGGGTCACTGTCTGAGTAGAGTCTGCACGTTCTTCCAGTGTCTGTGTGGGTTTCCTCCGGGTGCTCCGGTTTCCTCCCACAAGTCCCGAAAGATGTGCTATTTGGTAATTTGGACATTCTGACTTCTCCCTCTGTGTCCCCGAAGAGGCGCCGGAATGTGGCGACTAGGGGCTTTTCACTAACTTCATTGCAGTGTTAATGTAAGCCTACTTGTGACAATAATAAAGATTATTATTATTATAAATCACAACAGTCCATATGGTGAAGGTCTCATATTTGAAGTTCAAGGTTTTGCCCAAGCGACATGAGGGATCTGTGACATATTGTCAAGTTGAGATGCTGTGTGACTAGGAGGAGAACCTGGAAATTATCGTGTTCCCTGCACTTGCTGCCCCCCGATTTGCAGACGGTGCAGGACACAAGTTGGAGGTGCTGCCAGAGAGGCCTTAGTGTATTGCCACAGTGCATCCTGTGGATTATACACACTGCGGCTATCGTGTGCCAATGGTGGTGGGAGTGAATGTTTAAAGTGGTGGATGGATAAACTTCCAGTCCAACAGACTATTTTGTCTTGGGCGCTGTTATGCTTCTTGGTTGTTAATACAACTGCAACAGATGATTCGCATCTGGATGTTAGGCAGTAGAAAGATTTCTCACAGCAATCGGAGGAAATCCATTTGTAAAATTGACAACAACAAAAAAAATCCCACTGAATATGGCCTCACCTACCAGTCCTTTAAAATGTCTCCCAAATAATTTCTGCGTACCTCTGAGCCAGAATGGAATCCGTATGTTATATAAAATGTGTGAAGGTTGGGTGGTGACAGGAATTACAATGCAGATCTAGTTGACCTGTGAATGTAAATTGCTGTTAGCTGATGATTGCCATCACTACAGCTGGAGCTCTTCCCTGCAGCAAGCCAGCATTAAAACTGACATGAGAATGTATGTTGAATGCTAAGGATGAAGAAATGTTCTGTTTCCCAGCACTGACATTCCTCAACATTCATCTAAAACATTTGTCGTCAAGTAAAGATTAAGAGTATCCTTCTATTGATATCTTCCTCCCGTTGCCAGCAGGAAAGTTAAAATTGGGCTCTCCAGCTGCCTCATGGCTGCGGTGTTTGATACTATCCTTCAATGTGCATAGCCTGAGCCATCTGGAAATGGACATATCCATCTTTCTTTCATGGTGCCTCTGGGGATTCAGTCCAAAGGCGTTGCATCATCATACAATTCCACATCATATGTAGTTGTGATCTCCAACAGGTTTCACTTGATCTGGCAATCATTCACTAAAAGCAGTATGGTGTCAAAATGTGTCCTGTACAAGGATTTTGTAACTGAGTAAGACACAGCTTGTGCATTAAAGCCACAATAAAACCTTCACTCAGACGCAAGACGATTGTTTGCATGTGTGATGCTGTGAAAGTAAGTCAAATGATCTCTGGCATTAGCTGTGGTCAGTGAGCGGCATGGTAGCACAGTGGGTAGTACTGTTGGTTCACAGTGCCAGGGACCCGGATTCAATTCCAGGCTTGGGTCAATGTCTGTGCAGAGTCTGCACGTTCTCCCTGTGTCTGCGTGGGTTTCCTCCGGGTGCTCCGGTTTCCTCCCACAAGTCCCGAAAGACGTGCCCTTTAGGTGAATTGTACAGTCTGAATTCTCCCTCAATGTACCCGAACAGGCGCAGTAGTGTGGCGACTCGGGGCTTTCCAGCTTAACTTCATTGCAGTGTTAATATAAGCCTACTTGTGACACTAATAAAATCTATTATAATGATAGTATCACACCTCAATGTCCCGTGGGCCATGGTTTCAAATCCCACTCCAGGCACTAAACAGATAATCTAACTTGGTGCAGAAATACACTTCAAAACCGAGGGCACGCTGTATTGTTGGAGATAAGGAGCTGGATTCTCCGCCCCGCCACGCCACCTTTCAGCCTCAACCCGCCAGCGGGATTCTCCGTTACGCCGGCCGATCAATGGGGTTTCCCGTTGTGGGGCAGCTCCACGCTGTCGGGAACCCCCCCCCGGGCATAACAGAGAATCACGCTGGTGGACAACCCCGCCCAAGATGTTAAAACCAAGCCACTGTCTGCCTTCTCGGGGGATATCAAAGGTCGAATGGCACTATTTTGAAGAAGAACAAAGTAGTTCTCCCTGACCAATAAGACACAGCTTGTGCATTAAAGCCACAATAAAACCTTCACTCAGACGCAAGACGATTGTTTGCATGTGTGATGCTGTGAAAGTAAGTCAAATGATCTCTGGCATTAGCTGTGGTCAGTGAGCGGCATGGTAGCACAGTGGGTAGTACTGTTGGTTCACAGTGCCAGGGACCCGGATTCAATTCCAGGCTTGGGTCAATGTCTGTGCAGAGTCTGCACGTTCTCCCTGTGTCTGCGTGGGTTTCCTCCGGGTGCTCCGGTTTCCTCCCACAAGTCCCGAAAGACGTGCCCTTTAGGTGAATTGTACAGTCTGAATTCTCCCTCAATGTACCCGAACAGGCGCAGTAGTGTGGCGACTCGGGGCTTTCCAGCTTAACTTCATTGCAGTGTTAATATAAGCCTACTTGTGACACTAATAAAATCTATTATAATGATAGTATCACACCTCAATGTCCCGTGGGCCATGGTTTCAAATCCCACTCCAGGCACTAAACAGATAATCTAACTTGGTGCAGAAATACACTTCAAAACCGAGGGCACGCTGTATTGTTGGAGATAAGGAGCTGGATTCTCCGCCCCGCCACGCCACCTTTCAGCCTCAACCCGCCAGCGGGATTCTCCGTTACGCCGGCCGATCAATGGGGTTTCCCGTTGTGGGGCAGCTCCACGCTGTCGGGAACCCCCCCCCGGGCATAACAGAGAATCACGCTGGTGGACAACCCCGCCCAAGATGTTAAAACCAAGCCACTGTCTGCCTTCTCGGGGGATATCAAAGGTCGAATGGCACTATTTTGAAGAAGAACAAAGTAGTTCTCCCTGACCAATACGTTTCCTCAACCAATTTTATTGAAAAACAGATCACACTTGGCGTGTGCAATTTGGCTGTCTCATTTCCAACATTGTAACAATGAATACACTTTAAAGCACTTCATTGGCTGGTCCGCACTTCGGAATGTCATTAGATCACAAGAAATGCTTTAGATATGCAAGTCTTCCCACTGAGATGGGACTGCACAGATCACCAACACCAATGTTAACCTAACCTTCCATGGAATATAAAATCGAAAAAGTGTTGTAATGCAGATTTCTAATCAGAATCTATTGGGTAGGTTGGGTTAAAATGGGAGCTGGGTGGGACAGGAAGGGGTAATTCAATTTACCAAACCTGGAGCAGTGCCTAACTTCCCACAAGTTACCTGGTCTAATCTATATTCATGTGCTCACTCCCCATAAACATCAGTACATATCAAGAAACTTTCAGATACCTCGAACATTGCTCACAAATATCACAGAATTTCTACAGTGCAGAAGGCCCATCGAACCTATGATCTTCAGCCCATCGAGTCTGCACTGACTCTCTGAAAGAGCACCCCACCAGGCTCACTCCCCCTCCCCATCCCCACAACCCTATCTATCCTGCACATCTTTAAACACCAAGGGGCAATTTTGCATGGTCAGCCCTATCTATCCTGCACATCTTTGGACTGTGGGAGGAAACCTACGCAGACACTGGGTGAGCATGCAAACTCCACATAGCCACCCAAGGTCGGAATTGAACCTGGGTCCCCAGCACAGTGAGGGAGCAGTGCTAACCACTGTGCCACCATGCCGCCCTCGCCTGCTGTGTTTGAAATGCAATACTGGTCATACATCCCATTTGTGAGGAAAATACAATATGTTTTGGTGTTTGCGAGGTAGTTGGTTGATTGTTGATGTTATGGAATTCTTGCTGCAGAGCAGCTACTGCCAATGAAAGATTTGTGGTCAAATCACAATGCTAGTGTCTGTCCTGTCAAAGACTTATTCGTTCATTTTACTTCTGAGGGAATGCTGTCAGAAGGGCTGACTTTCAGGGCCAACATTAAACTGAGGCTCCTTCTACCCTCCTCCCACAGTCGAAAGATGTGCGGGTTAGGTGGATTGGCCATGATAAATTGCCCTTAGTGTCCAAAAAAGGTTAGGTGGGGTTACTGGGTTACGGGGGTAGGGTGGCGGCGTGGGCTAAAGTAGGAAGCTCTCGCCAAGAGCCGGTGCAAACTCGATGGACCGAATGGCCTTGTTCGGCACTGTAAATTCTACGATTCTATGATTCTTACAGGTGGAGGTATAAGATTCAATGGTCAAATTTCAAAGAAGAAAAGCAGGTGAGCTTGGTGTTCCAGTCAATATTTATCACTCAGACAACACATTAAAAAGATGATTTTGTTGTTTATTTTTGCTATCTGGCAGGAGATAGTCGCCTATCGAGGTAAACATCTCCAATTGCTCAGTTTTTATAGACTTACTGGACCTTTGGAAGATTATCAGTGCTCAGGGGAAGATTAATGTTTCTATTCAAAAGGCGAACCACTCCAAATATCTCTTCCCCACCTCAGGGCCAGGAAAAGAGAGTTGTGCATGTTAAGAATCAAAAGAAGGTACAACAACATTGATTTTAAATGTTTGTTTTTAAATGCAACATTAGAATTTGAAGCAAACTACAGCAACATAGGCTTTCTTCCTTGGCATCAGGGACTGAATGGAACTCAAGGTGTTCAGATAAAAGTTCCTCTCTGCATTGACTGTGAGCGCACTGCATTTGGGCAACTCCCTAACCCAGATACTGCGGGTGTATCTCGACTCTCAGATCAAGGCAACCTTAAGTGGTGTTCAGAAACGTTCAGAATGTTACCTGCTGTGGGAAATGGCAAAATTAGCAACGGTACTGAAGAGGGTACCTTTCTAAGTTTAGATTGAAGAAGTACTCTGCACTCTTGAGTGTTTATATACCTGCTCCGGAAGCCCTTGATACTGACATTGTGTATAATGAGAAAGGAAGCCTCGCATTTGTAGCATGCCTTTCACGATCTCCGGAGATCGCAAAGTGCTTTCCAACCACTGAAGTGCTTGTAGGAACCTGTGGGGTGTGTTACCATTAACCGAGAGGCCAGGCAGGGTCCTAGTCTGATGTCTCATCCGAAGCATGGCACCTCCAACGGTGCAGCACTCCCTCAGTGCAGCACTTGCCTTGCCAACCTGGATTCTGTGTTCAAATCTCTGCCATGCACTTTAAACTGTGACCTTCCGATTAGCGGCGAGAGTGCAATAGAGGGATACCAAAGTGGTCCATTGCCCAGCATGGCTGTGTCTTTAAGTGCACAAGGAGGTAATGCCTTCCCTTTCCGAGAATACAAAGAGAATTAACAAGTCGCAAAAACCTTCCACCAGAAAGGTGCAGAACACGCGAGCAGGAGATAGCAGTGTCCCGCAGGTCATTGTTTCCTGTAAATGATTGGTCACTCTCTCTCTGTGAAGGAACTAATGTAAAACAGACATCCCTTCAGTCCCCTCCATCTGTAAATTGCAATGTCTTTCTTTGCCCGAGGGAGTAGTTTCCAGCCACTGTTTATTTTCTGCCTTTAAAAACATTCTATTGATTTTGGTTTTCCATTAACTTTTAACAAATGCAGCTGAGAAAATTGAACCAGGCATTGAATTCCAAGAGCCTTCTGACTGAGTGCTAATGAGTCAGCAGTCACCATGCTCTGCAGTCATTTCTCCACAGTGCCAAAACAACTTAATGAATTGTTGCTTGGATTTAACCCTGAGAATCAAGATCAGGGTGGGAAATTCCCCCCCCCCCCCCCCCCCCCCCCGCCCCCTTCCACCTCCCCACGATGTAGCACACTTCCCATGTTTCTATTAATGGATTTAAAAGCTCGACTAGAATTGAACCAAATGCATATGATCTGTGACAGGTGGGTTCACAGGTCAGGAATGAAAAGTAGTCCAAGGCCCTGTCAGCAGTTAACTGCTCGGGTTACCATTATGTTGACACAGTTTAGCAAGCAGGGAGTATGAGAAAGTTCATCTCTACCATGGCGTGCACAGACTGTGAAGTAGGCAAGTAGGGCTGTGCTCGTCAGGTAGCTCAACATCCTATTTAGTTTTGCTAACCGCTGCTCTAATTCAGTTGGCCATGTTTAGTGGTCACAGAGGAGTCTGGGAAGTGAGTTCAACGAATAGGTTTATTATCAAAGTAAACTATGTACAAGCACAATCCAAGTCCCTGCCGGGGCTGCACACAAAGCACGGCTCTTAACTGGGCTGGCTTTTATGTCCCAAGTCCAAAGTCCTGCTGAGGGGTCTCTATGTTATTCTCTAAGTCTGAATAAAGATTGTAGACTTCCAGTTAACACAAATACTTTATTCAATGGGTTTGTTCTGTTTCCAGAGCTGAACTAGATATAATACAGTCAAGAGGTATGACCAGTGAAGCTAAGGTAAGCTGCCTATGCTGAGCTGTCTCTGTGTGCTGCTGCTCAGTAGCCCTGTGCTTCTGAAAGAGCCGGATCCTGCCTTGGGCTCGACCCTTTATACCCGTCTCTGATGCTGCCCTCTAGTGATGCTGTGGCTGTCACATCTGTGCTGCAGTCCCTGGTGTATGTGCAGATGTATGTACAGATGTACAGATCACTACATCCTCTCCCCTTTGATTTGATATGTTTTCAGACTGGCCGCAAGAAAACTGTACATAACAAGTGGTGAGAATAAGCAAATCTGCACACTGCAAAAATGATAAAGTAATTCAGAAACAATTAACAGTGTTATGAGTCCATCGTGAGAAATGTTCATATTCGTCTTGTGGGTGTGTTGAAGTGTTGTTCCAAATCTATTGGTCGGGTGCCTTACGGCTTCTGCTGCAGCGTCTTAACAGTGGGTAGTGGGGATGATGGTTTGATGTCATCAAGAGTACTGTCTGGCGTTGTGTGGCGAGGAACGTCCTGTGGACAAATGGGCTCGGTCAAGTCCAGTGTGGGAAATACTGGCGTTGTAGGTCAAATCTCTAATAGATCCCAGTGAAAACAGCGCGAGAGCTGAGTGAGTCGGGACTTTGAAAACAGCGCGGGAGCTGAGTGAGCCGGGACTCTGAAAACAGCGCGGGAGCTGAGTGAGCCGGGACTTTGAAAACAGCGCGAGAGGTGAGTGAGCCGGGACTTTGAAAACAGCGCGGGAGCTGAGTGAGCCGGGACTCTGAAAACAGCGCGGGAGCTGAGTAGGCCGGGACAGTGAAAACATCGCGAGAGGTGAGTGAGCCGGGACATTGAAAACAGCGCGGGAGCTGAGTGAGCCGGGACTCTGAAAACAGCGCGGGAGCTGAGTGAGCCGGGACTGTGAAAACAGTGCGGGAGCTGAGTGAGCCGGGACTGTGAAAACAGCGCGGGAGATTTAGAAAGCGCGGGAGCTGCGAGTCGGAGCGGAGATTTTAAAAGATCGCGGCCTAGTTTCGGGAGCCGTTCGGAGGAGGAGGAGCAGTCTCTGTCAGGGAGAGAACCTGAGAACATCGAAGACACTCAGAGGGTAAGAAGGTAAGTAAGTGATTTTTACTCATTTTTACTTTTATACCTTTTTCAAATTGTGTGTGTGTCGGGGGGAAACTGAAGTGACATCACAGAAAAGCTGTGGCCTGAGTGGCTGGTTGGGAATCTACACTAAATTAAAAAAATTAAGCATTGGTAACTAATTAAACATAATTACTTAATTATAATTTAGAGGGATATCTAAGCCAGAGATCGGAGAGCACTATATTTAGCTTTCGCATTTCTATTAGAAATCTAGTGCTAGGAAACAGATAGTTAACAGTAACTTTGACATTTAAAAAAAAATATATAAAAAATAAAAATAAATTAAAACATTTTTTTTAATTTTAATTAATTGACGCAATGTCGGTTAGAGGGGTGCAGTGCACTGACTGTGAGATGTGGCAGGTCCGGGAGGCTTCCAGCATCCCGGATGGCTTCATCTGCAGAAAGTGCACCCAACTGGAGCTCCTCACAGACCGCATGGTTCGGTTGGAGCAGCAATTGGATGCACTTAGGAGCATGCAGGTGGCGGAAAGCGTCATAGATCGCAGTTATGTAAATGTGGTCACACCCAAGGTGCAGGCAGAGAAATGGGTGACCACCAGAAAGGGCAGGCAGTCAGTGCAGGAATCCCCTGTGGTTGTCCCCCTCTCGAACAGGTATACCCCTTTGGATACTGTCGGGGGGGATAGCCTATCACGGGAAAACAGCAGCAGCCAGAGCAGTGGCACCACGGCTGGCTCTGATGTTCAGAAGGGAGGGTCAAAGCGCAGAAGAGTAATAGTAATAGGGGACGCTATAGTCAGGGGCACAGATAGACGCTTCTGCGGACATGAAAGAGACTCCAGGATGGTATGTTGCCTCCCTGGTGCCAGGGTCCAGGATGTCTCCGAACGGGTAGAGGGCACCCTGAAGGGGGAGGGCAAACAGGCAGAGGTCGTTGTACATATTGGTACTAACGACATAGGCAGGAAGGGGCATGAGGTCCTGCAGCAGGAGTTCAGTGAGCTAGGCAGAAAGTTAAAAGACAGGACTTCGAGGTTTGTAATCTCGGGATTACTCCCTGTGCCATGTGCCAGTGAGGCTAGAAATAGGAAGATAGAGCAGCTAAACACATGGCTAAACAGCTGGTGTAGGAGCGAGGGTTTCCGTTATCTGGACCACTGGGAGCTCTTCCGGGGCAGGTGTGACCTGTATAAGAAGGACGGGTTGCATCTAAACCGGAGAGGCATAAATATCCTGGCCGCGAGGTTTGCTAGTGTCACACGGGAGGGTTTAAACTAGTATGGCAGGGGGGTGGGCGCGGGAGCAATAGGTCAGAAGGTGAGGGCATTGAGGGAGAACTAGGGAATAGGGACAGTGGGGCTCTGAGGCAGAGCAGACAGGGACAAGTTGCTGAACACAGCGGGTCTGGTGGCCTGAAGTGCATATGTTTTAATGCAAGAAGTATTACGGGTAAGGCAGATGAACTTAGAGCTTGGATTAGTACTTGGAACTATGATGTTGTTGCCATTACAGAGACCTGGCTGAGGGAAGGGCAGGATTGGCAGCTAAACGTTCCAGGATTTAGATGTTTCAGGCGGGATAGAGGGGGATGTAAAAGGGGAGGCGGAGTTGCGCTACTGGTTCAGGAGAATATCACAGCTGTACTGCGGGAGGACACCTCAGAGGGCAGTGAGGCTATATGGGTAGAGATCAGGAATAAGAAGGGTGCAGTCACAATGTTGGGGGTTTACTACAGGCCTCCCAACAGCCAGCGGGAGATAGAGGAGCAGATAGGTAGACAGATTTTGGAAAAGTGTAAAAACAACAGGGTTGTGGTGATGGGAGACTTCAACTTCCCCAATATTGACTGGGACGCACTTAGTGCCAGGGGCTTAGACGGGGCGGAGTTTGTAAGGAGCATCCAGGAGGGCTTCTTAAAACAATATGTAGACAGTCCAACTAGGGAAGGGGCGGTACTGGACCTGGTATTGGGGAATGAGCCCGGCCAGGTGGTAGATGTTTCAGTAGGGGAGCATTTCGGTAACAGTGACCACAATTCAGTAAGTTTTAAAGTACTGGTGGACAAGGATAAGAGTGGTCCTAGGATGAATGTGCTAAATTGGGGGAAGGCTAATTATAACAATATTAGGCGGGAACTGAAGAACATAGATTGGGGGCGGATGTTTGAGGGCAAATCAACATCTGACATGTGGGAGGCTTTCAAGTGGCAGTTGAAAGGAATTCAGGACCGGCATGTTCCTGTGAGGAAGAAGGATAAATACGGCAATTTTCGGGAACCTTGGATAACGAGAGATATTGTAGGCCTCGTCAAAAAGAAAAAGGAGGCATTTGTCAGGGCTAAAAGGCTGGGAACAGACGAAGCCTGCGTGGAATATAAGGAAAGTAGGAAGGAACTTAAGCAAGGAGTCAGGAGGGCTAGAAGGGGTCACGAAAAGTCATTGGCAAATAGGATTAAGGAAAATCCCAAGGCTTTTTACACGTACATAAAAAGCAAGAGGGTAGCCAGGGAAAGGGTTGGCCCACTGAAGGATAGGCAAGGGAATCTATGTGTGGAGCCAGAGGAAATGGGCGAGGTACTAAATGAATACTTTGCATCAGTATTCACCAAAGAGAAGAAATTGGTAGATGTTGAGTCTGGAGAAGGGTGTGCAGATAGCCTGGGTCATATTGAGATCCAAAAAGACGAGGTGTTGGGTGTCTGAAAAATTTTAAAGTAGATAAGTCCCCAGGGCCTGATGGGATCTACCCCAGAATACTGAAGGAGGCTGGAGAGGAAATTGCTGAGGCCTTGACAGAAATCTTTGGATCCTCACTGTCTTCAGGGGATGTCCCGGAGGACTGGAGAATAGCCAATGTTGTTCCTCTGTTTAAGAAGGGTGGCAAGGATAATCCCGGGAACTGCAGGCCGGTGAGCCTTACTTCAGTGGTAGGGAAATTACTGGAGAAAATTCTTCAAGACAGGATCTACTCCCATTTGGAAGCAAATGGACGTATTAGTGAGAGGCAGCACGGTTTTGTGAAGGGGAGGTCGTGTCTCACTAACTTGATAGAGTTTTTCGAGGAGGTCACTAAGATGATTGATGCAGGTAGGGCAGTAGAGGTTGTCTATAGGGACTTCAGTAAGGCCTTTGACAAGGTCCCTCATGGTAGACTAGTACAAAAGGTGAAGTCACACGGGATCAGGGGTGAGCTGGCAAGGTGGATACAGAACTGGCTAGGTCATAGAAGGCAGAGAGTAGCAATGGAAGGATGCTTTTCTAATTGGAGGGCTGTGACCAGTGGTGTTCCACAGGGATCAGTGCTGGGACCTTTGCTCTTTGTAGTATATATAAATGATTTGGAGGAAAATGTAATTGGTCTGATTAGTAAGTTTGCAGACGGCACAAAGGTTGGTGGAATTGCGGATAGCGATGAGGACTGTCAGAGGATACAGCAGGATTTAGATTGTTTGGAGACTTGGGCGGAGAGATGGCAGATGGAGTTTAATTCGGACAAATGTGAGGTAATGCATTTTGGAAGGTCTAACGCAGGTAGGTAATATACAGTGAATGGTAGAACCCTCAAGAGTATTGAAAGTCAAAGAGATCTAGGAGTACAGGTCCACAGGTCATTGAAAGGGGCAACACAGGTGGAGAAGGTAGTCAAGAAGGCATACGGCATGCTTGCCTTCATTGGCCGGGGCATTGAGTATAAGAATTGGCAAGTCATGTTGCAGCTGTATAGAATCTTAGTTAGGTCACACTTGGAGTATAGTGTTCAATTCTGGTCGCCACACTACCAGAAGGATGTGGAGGCTTTAGAGAGGGTGCAGAAGAGATTTACCAGAATGTTGCCTGGTATGGAGGGCATTAGCTATGAGGAGCGGTTGAATAAACTTGGTTTGTTCTCACTGGAACGAAGGAGGTTGAGGGGAGACCTGATAGAGGTATACAAAATTATGAGGGGCATAGACAGAGTGGATAGTCAGAGGCTTTTCCCCAGGGTAGAGGGGTCAATTACTAGGGGGCATAGGTTTAAGGTGAGAGGGGCAAGGTTTAGAGTAGATGTACGAGGCAAGTTTTTTACGCAGAGGGTAGTGGGTGCCTGGAACTCGCTACCGGAGGAGGTGGTGGAAGCAGGGACGATAGTGACATTTAAGGGGCATCTTGACAAATACATGAATAGGATGGGAATAGAGGGATACGGACCCAGGAAGTGTAGAAGATTGTAGTTTAGTCGAGCAGCATGGTCGGCACGGGCCTGGAGGGCCGAAGGGCCTGTTCCTGTGCTGTACATTTCTTTGTTCTTTGTTCTTTGTTATCCCGGCAGTTACAGCGAAAAAGTACTCCCGCAGACGATTGGACAATGTAGGACCGCAGTGCCTCCTGCCTGATCACCGTAGCTGACTCAGACCATCCGCCTTCTGGGTCCCTGATTCTGATGGCGTCACCTATTGTCAGTGGCTTGAGTGGGATCGCATGTTGATCGTAGTATAGTTTTTGTTTGGAACATATTGCCCGCATGTCGTCGAGAACTGGTGCGTTGCCGAGGTCTTGGAATTGCTTTGCCGGTAGGGTTGTTCGGATGTTTTTGCCGAAGAGCATTTGCGCTGGCGACAGTCCTGAGCTCAATGGGGTTGCTCGGTACGATAACAGAGCTAGGTTGATGTCGGAATGTGACTCGGCTGCTTTGCTGATGAGTCGTTTAATGATGTGGACACCTTTTTCCCCTGTTCCATTTGATTGTGAGTAGCGATTCTGTGTCGCACCGTTGTCTGACCTCGACCTTTTTCCTGTGTTTGTGGTATTGATTCTGGATGTCATCGTTCGTGAAAGCTGTTTTGCTTGTTTGTTCTGGAGCAGATGTGAATTCGTGAGATTCTTTATCATGCCATGGCATGTTCGTAGTCTTGTCATTGTTTTGCATTGTGCTGTGGCATTGTCCTTCACGTGCAGAGTTGTACCATGTTGTACAGGTCATTATTTCATTGTTGTTGTTTCTGTCGTTTCTGTCTTTGTTGTTTTTGTTGTCGTTCTTGTTGTTGTTTTTGTCGTTTCTATCTTGGTTGTTTTCGTTGGCGTTCTTGGTGTTGTCGTTCTTGGTGTTCTTTTTGTCGCGCTTGTTGATTCTGTTTTCGTTGTTTTCGCTTTTATTCATGTTCTTTTACTTGTTGTGCTTGGTGTTTCTGGGATGCTTCTTGTTGCTTTTGTCGTTCTTGTTGCGCTGCATGTTGTTTTTGTTGTTCTTGTTGCGCTCAATGAGTGTGCCATGTGGATGATTTGAGTCATTGTCACAGTTATTGGTGTCAGTGTCCTTTATGGTATCTGCTACATTGAGCGTATCTTCTTGAGACTTGTGAGAATGATCTGATGTTGCATTGATGTTGGTGACATCAGTCATTTGTGGTGGATTCGATTCCTCTTCTTTGCTTACTTGGTACTCTTCTTCTAGTCATTTCTGGTTCACTTGAATCATCATTGATTTCTAGGTGCTCTTCTTTTGGAGTCAGTTCAGGTTCATTTGAATCATCTGTGATCTCTTTGTGCTCCTTTTCTGGAGTCAAAACCTTCACGATTTCATTTTGTTGTGGGTCGTGGTGCTCCTCTTCTAGAGTCAAAATCTTCAAGATTTCTATTGACCTGGTCTCTCTGGACTCATGGGTGACCGTCCTCTGATTATTGAGTGCTTCTGTACAGATGAGCTGAGATATGTCAGTCTCGCTGTGATCCTGCACATCCTGTATGGGAATTGTGATTTCTTCGCCACTTGTCTCACATACAATGGGTACACATTCAGTGTCTTCTTCTGGTGGCTCAAAAAAGCTTGATAGATCTTCATGGTCTTGTACATGCATGGCGTTCGCTATGGAGTGTTTGCTTGCTTCCATTTTGGAGTCTGTCACCGAGCTGTCTGTGGAGGCCTGCATCACTCTCTTTGTGGAATCCTTCATTGCTCTCTCTGTGGAGTTTGTCATCGCTCTCTCTGTGGAGTCCTTCATCGCTCTCTCTGTGGAGTCTGTCATTGCTCTCTCTGTGGAGTCTGCCATCGCTCTCTCTGTGGAGTCGTGCAGTCTTCTTGCTGTAGAGTCGATCTGTGCTCTTTCAACTGAGTCGTTCTGTGCTCTCTGTGTGGTGTCGTCTTCGTCTTGGGTATTGCTGTCATCCAATGTATCGACGATCTGCCATGGCACCATGGTATTGGATTCATCTACCATGAGAATCATCTACCATCTATCAATCGTGTTGCTGATACTGTGATCAGGATCTCCGAATAACTCAGCCATGTCTGAGCAGTCTTGTGTGTATTGTTCAATAGACAAATCATCCCTTTTTGTTTCAGAGTTGTGATCGTTCTCTTCATGTTCAATGAACAAATCATCTTCTTGTGTGGAGGCTGGGACCCTCCGTGGTGCGTGGACCACTCTCTGTGTCTTGGCGTCAGGCCGCAGCATAATCCTGCACTCACGAGTCGGGATGTCATATATGCTGGGCTGAAGATTCCCCAATCCGAAGAACTCATCGTCGGGGTCTTCACGGTACAACCTCTAGTTGCGGTTCAGATTTGGTACTGGGGTAGCCATCTCCCAAGATGAAATCTTCGTCTGAGTCGTAGTCTACAAGGACCATATCATCTTCTAGGGTGGTGCTAACTGCTTGTTCCAGGGTGTTGTGAAAGTTATTTTCAACTGCTGGTGTAAGTGAGGGCATTGTTCTGCCTTTTGAGGCAAGAAAATTGGGTTTTGGAGCTCTAAATTTCTTTTTGTTCATTTTTGTGCATTTCCCTTTTAAGTGGGTGTGGTCATGGTCCTCTGACATCATGACACTCGTGATGTCATGCGTAGGAATCGATTGCCCATGCGCACTCCGAGTTTCCTGTACTGTGCGCTCTTTTCGCAACTGCGCATGTGCGGCCCGTTCTCAAGGTGGCGGCCGCTCAGAACTTCCTTCAACCTGTCTCTGCCTCGTGGTAAGTTTTGGCGCCGTTTTTTCCGATTTTCTTTTCTAGACACTGACTCTGTGTTTGTAAAGACTGACAGTATTGATTTTGTTTTTGTTCATAAGCAAGGCTTTTTTGTATAGCAGTTTCTAGAGTTAGATGCTTATTTTGTGATAGTTCTTCCCTCAAACTTTTATCAGATAGTCCAGAAATTAATTGATGCATTATCACAGTGTCTCTGAAATCAGCATAATCACAGCCTGGTGGTATTAACTTGAGATTTGTAATACAATCATTGATGGGCCCTCTGTTTTTCTGCCAAGAATTAAATCTTTCCAGCATCGCACCAGCCTGACTGTTACAGCATTTAGCAAATTTTTTGAATATACTGTCTACTTTGGTGTTGTCTTCACCTTCTAAGTAATTAAACAATTATACATTTCTCTAGCTTCATGCCCTCCTGTTGAGAGTAGTAGGGCTATTTTTGTTGCGTCAGAGGCAGTGATTAAATCATTAGCTGTGATAAATATTTGGAACAGCTGTTCAAACATTTTCCAGTTATAACATAAATTACCGGTTGTTTCCAGCTGCCATGGAGTTCCAACAAGTTCCATCGAATCAGTTAGTCGTCGAGGATCCATTTGCTGCGAAGTCTTCCACAGTCGAATATCCGGTTTAAGTTTTTCTTCTCTTGCTGGTGTCTAGCTGGCTTTCTGAAATCACTCGTGGTACCATATGT
Organism: Scyliorhinus torazame; assembly: GCF_047496885.1. NCBI lineage: Eukaryota > Metazoa > Chordata > Chondrichthyes > Carcharhiniformes > Scyliorhinidae > Scyliorhinus > Scyliorhinus torazame. The sequence continues at coordinate 202,050,054 of NC_092708.1, read as the reverse complement.
TATTCTCTAAGTCTGAATAAAGATTGTAGACTTCCAGTTAACACAAGTACTTTATTCAATGGGTTTGTTCTGTTTCCAGAGCTTAACTAGGTATAATACAGTCAAGCGGTATGACCAGTAAAGCTAAGGTAAACTGCCTATGCTGAGCTGTCTCTGTGTGCTGCTGCTCACTAGCCCTGTGCTTCTGAAAGAGCCGGATCCTGCCTTGGGCTCGACCCTTTATCCCCGTCTCTGATGCTGCCCTCTAATGATGCTGTGGCTGTTAAATCTGTCTGTAGTCCCTGGTGTATGTGCAGATGTATGTACAGATGTACAGATCACTACAGTCTCCATCCCGCAGTGAGGGAGTTCGTACTCCACAAGGCTCACGGGGGGGATTAATCGGTTCATCCCAGCAGACATCGTGGGGGTTATAACATCACGTTTGTGTGGTAGCCACCACTGTTGTATTATATTGTATAGATGGGTATTATGGTAAGGCCCCTGTACTACAGGTACGGGGGTAGATCCCTGCCTGCTGGCTCCGCCCAGGAGGCGGAGTATAAATGTGTGTGCTCTCCGAACAGCAGCCATTTCGTAAGCTGCTCTCCGAACAGCAGCCATTTCGTAAGCAGCCAGACATCTCTGTGTAATAAAGCCTCGATTACATTCTACTCTCGTCTCATTGTAATTGATAGTGCATCAATTTATTACACAGAGATTTTTCAGAGATGGACGTCCGCATGAAGCCGGATCGCCTGCAGTTGCATCCTCAAGCAGACAACGCCAAAAAGGATTTCCAACATTGGCTAGCTTGCTTTGAAGCATACATCAGGTCTGCGCCAGACCCAATCTCAGAAGCACAGAAGCTCCAGATTCTGTACACACGGCTGAGCTCCAACGTTTTTCCCCTCGTCCAGGATGCGCCTACACTACGCAGAGGCCATGGCGCTACTGAAGGAGAATTACGCTCAGCAGACAAACAAGATCTACGCCAGGCACCTCCTGTCCACGCGGCACCAACTTCCCGGTGAGTCTGTGGAAGATTTCTGGCGTGCCCTGCTCGCCCTGGTGAGAGACTGTGACTGCCAGGGCGTTTCGGCCACTGAACATTCGAACCTGCTAATGAGAGATGCGTTCGTTACGGGCATAGGGTCTGACGACATCCACCAGCGCCTCTTAGAAGGGGCCATGCTTGACCTCGCGGCGACCAATAAACTAGCGCTCTCACTCACGGTCACCTCACGCAACGTACAGGCTTATGCCCCCGACCGCACGGCCCACACCCCCTGTGCATCGTGGACCCTGCCAGCGGCCACCCCATCGTGGACCCCATCGGCGACCGCCCTCAGCCAACCCCACGCCAGCGCCACGCGGCAGCCAACCAACCCCAGGGGACCCATGTGCTACTTCTGCGGACAGACAAAACACCCCCGGCAGCGCTGCCCGGCACGGAGCGCGCTCTGCAAAGCCTGTGGCAAGAAGGGACATTTCACTGCAGTGTGCCAGGCCCGCTCAATCGCCGCTATTGTCCCGGCACCCCCGACGTGCGGCCAGTGGGCACCGCCATCTTCCTCTCCTCAGACCACGTGCGGCCCGTGGGCACCGCCATCTTGCTCCACTCACAACACGTGCGGCCCGTGGGCACCGCCATCTTGCTCCACTCACAACACATGCGGCCCGTGGGCGCCGCCATCGTGCTTGCCTCAGAATCGATGAGCACCGCCATCTTGCCTGCCCCAGGACATGTGCGGCCCGTAGGCGGCGCCATCTTACCCGCCTCCGGACCCCTGCCCATCGGGCACCTCATCGGACCGCTCGTTGCCTGCAACCGCCGATGACCAGCTGTGTCTCGCCTCGGTCACGATCGACCAGTCTCGACCGCACAACCTCGCGACAGCTTCGACAAAGGTAAAGGTCGACGGGCACGAGATATCCTGCCTTCTGGACTCCGGGAGCACTGAGAGCTTCATCCACCCCGATACGGTAAGGCGCTGCTCCCTCGCGGTACACCCCGCTAACCAAAGAATCTCCCTGGCCTCCGGATCCCACTCCGTGGCAATCCGGGGGTACTGCATCGCCATCCTCACCGTCCAGGGCGTAGAGTTCAGCGGCTTCCGGCTCTACGTCCTCCCCAACCTCTGCACTGCCTAGCTACTCGGCCTGGACTTCCAGTGCAACCTCCAGAGCCTAACCCTGAAATTTGGCGGGCCCCTACCACCCCTTACTGTTTGCGGCCTTGCGACCCTTAAGGTTGACCTGCCTTCCCTGTTTGCAAACCTCACCCCGGATTGGAAACCTGTCGCCACCAGGAGCAGACGGTACAGCGCCCAGGACAGAACCTTCATCAGGTCTGAGATCCAGCAGCTGCTGCGGGAAGGTATCATCAAAGCCAGCAACAGCCCCTGGAGAGCCCAAGTGGTAGTGGTGAAAACCGGGGAGAAAAACAGGATGGTCGTTGACTACAGTCAGACCATCAACCGGTACATGCAGCTCAACGCGTACCCCCTCCCACGCCTATCTGATATGGTCAATCAGATTGCACAATACCGGGTCTTCTCGACAGTGGACCTGAAATCTGCCTACCACCATCTCCCCATCCGTAAGGTGGACCGCCCATACACTGCGCTTGAAGCAGACGGCCGCCTTTACCATTTCCTTAGGGTTCCCTTCGGCATCACCACTGGGGTCTCGGTCTTCCAACAGGAGATGGACCGAATGGTTGACTGGTATGGGCTGCGGGCCACTTTCCCGTACCTGGAAAAAGTCACCACCTGCGGCCACGACCAGCAGGACCACGACGCTAACCTTTCCAAATTTCTCCACACCACCAAACTCCTCAACCTAACTTACAACAAGGAGAAGTCTGTGTTCAGCACAAACCGATCAGCCATCCTCAGCAATGTAGTTCAGAACGGAATTCTAGGGCCCGACCCCGATCACACGCGCCCCCTCACGGAACTCCCCCTCCCCCACTGCCCCAAGGCCCTCAAACGATGCCTGGGGTTCTTTTCGTATTAAGCCCAATGGTTCCCAAACTATGCGGACAAGGCCCACCCACTCATTCAATCCACCGCTTTCCCACTGACGGCCGAGGCTCACCAGGCCTTCAACCGTATCAAGACCGACATTGCCAAGGCCGCGATACACGCAGTCGACGAGACGCTCCCCTTCCAAGTCGAGAGCGATGCATCAGACGTCGCTCTGGCCACCACCCTCAACCAGGCAGGCAGGCCCGTGGCATTGTTTTCCCGCACCCTCCATACCTCCGAAATTCGGCACTGCTCCGTTGAAAAGGAGGCCCAAGCGATCGTTGAAGCTGTGTAACATTGGAGGCATTACCTGGCCGTCAGGAGATTCACTCTCCTCACTGACCAACGGTCGGTTGCCTTCATGTTTAACAACACACAGCGGGGTAAGATCAAAAATGATAAAATCTTGAGGTGGAGGATCGAGCTCTCCACCTACAATTACGAGATTTTGTTTCGCCCCAGTCAGCTCTACGAGCCACCCGATGTCCTGTCCCGAGGTACATGTGCCAGCGCACAAGTGGACCGACTCCGGGCCCTACATGACGATCTCTGTCACCCGGGAGACACCCGCTTTTACCACTTCATTAAGGCCCGCAATCTGCCCTACTCCATCGAGGAAGTCAGGGCTATCACCAGAGACTGCCAGGTCTGCGCAGAGTGCAAACCGCACTTCTACCGGCCAGACCGTGCGTGCCTGGTGAAGGCCTCCCGCCCCTTTGAACGCCTCTGCGTGGACTTCAAAGGGCCCCTCACTCCACCAACCGCAACACATACTTTCTTAATGTAGTCGACGAGTATTCCCGATTCCCCTTTGCCGTTCCATGCCCCGATATGAGAAGTGCGTATTCAGCACGAACCGCTTAGGCATCCTCGACTATGTGGTCCAGAACGGAGTTCTGGGGCCCGATCCCGACCGCATGCGCCCCCTCATGGAGCACCCCTTCCCCACTGCCCCAAGGCCCTCGAACGCTGCCTGGGGTTCTTTTCATACTATGCCCAGTGGGTCCCAAACTACGCGGACAAGGCCCGCCCACTCATCCAGTCCACCCTTTTCCCCCTGACGGCCGAGGCTCAACATGCCTTCAACAGTATTAGAGCCGATATTGCCAAGGCCGCGATCCACGCAGTAGACGAGACACTGCCCTTTCAAGTGGAGAGCAGCGCATCAGACGTCGCCCTAGCCGCCACGCTCAATCAGGAAGGCAGTCCCGTGGCATTCTTTTGCCGCACCCTTCATGCCTCCGAAATTCGGCACTCCTCCTTCAAAAAAGAGGCCCAAGCCATCGTTGAAGCTGTGCGGCATTGGAGGCATTACCTGGCTGGCAGGAGAGTCACTCTCCTCACTGACCAACAGTCGGTAGCCCTTATGTTCAATAACACACAGCGGGGTAAGATCAAAAATAATAAAATCTTGAGGTGGAGGATCGAGCTCTCCACCTACAACTACAAGATTTCGTATCGCCCCCCAAGCTCAACAAGCCCCCTGATGCCCTATCCCGAGGTACATGTACCAGCGCACAGGTGGCCCGACTCTGGACCCTGCACGATAACCTTTGTCACCCGGGGGTCTCACAGTTGTACCATTTCATAAAGGCCCGCAATCTGCCCTACTCCGTCGAGGAAGTCAGGGCTATCACCAGGGACTGCCAGGTCTGTGCGGAGTGCAAACCGCACTTCTACCAGCCGGACCGCGCGCACCTGGTGAAGGCCTCCCGCCCCTTTGAACGCCTCAGCGTGGATTTCAAAGGGCCCCTCCCCTCCACCGACCGTAACACGTATTTCCTCAGTGTGGTCGATGAGTACCCCAGATTCCCCTTCGCCATCCCATGCCCCGATATGACGTCTGCCACCATCATCAAAGCCCTCAACACAATCTTCACGCTGTTCATCTTCCCCGCCTTCATCCACAGGGACAGGGGATCCTCATTCATGAGTGAAGAGCTGTGTCAGTTCCTGCTCAGCAGGGGTATCGCCTCCAGCAGGACGACGAGCTATAACTCCCGGGGAAACGGGCAGGTGGAGAGGGAGAACGGGACGGTCTGGAGGGCCGTCCAACTGACCCTATGGCCCAGAAATCCCCCGGCCTCCCGCTGGCAGGAGGTTCTCCCCGATGCACTGCACTCCATTCGGTCGCTACTGTGCACCGCCACGATCGACACACCCCATGAACGTCTCTTTATCTTCCCCAGGAAGTCCACATCCGGGGTGTCGCTCCCGATTTGGCTCGCAGCTCCAGGACCCATATGCCTCCGTAGTCACGTCCGACTCCACAAGGCGGACCCGTTGGTCGAAGGTGTGCAGTTACTCCACTCTAACCCCCAGTATGCCTACGTAGCGTACCCCAACGGCCGCCAGGTTACTGTCTCCCTCAGGGACCTGGCACCAGCAGGTTACACACACACACCCCTCCGGCCCGGCTCCAACCCCCCTCCCCCGGCGCACCCAGCAGCAATGCCCCCAGGACCATCCATCCTCCACCTGCCCACGCCTGAGGATGAAAAGGATTTCAGAACGCTCCCAGTCACTGAGGACGAGACCAACACCGGAATCGCCGCCACCACTGCGTCGCTCCCAACGCCACATCAAGGCCCCGGACCGGCTAAATCTATAATTGGTTTGGGATTATCAAACCACCTTGTACTGGACTTCAGAAATAAATATATATATTTTTCGCTTCTGTATAGTAAACTTGCTCTGTATATAATTCTCCACCACCCCTGCCGGACTCAATTTTAACAGTGGGTGAATGTGGTAATCACCACTGTTGTATATATTAGGAGATGTGTGGTAAGGCCCTGTACTACAGGTACGGGGGTAGTCCCTGCCTGCTGGCTCCGCCCAGTAGGCGGAGTATAAATATGTGTGCTCCCTATACAGCAGCCATTTCGCCAGCTGCTGTAGGAGGCCACACATCTTAGAGTAATATAGCCTCAGTTGTATTCAACTCTCGTCTCTGTGCAATTGATCGTGCACCAACATCCACAACTCACAGCTCATGCACGTTGACAGCTATTCAAACCTTGTAAACAACACCATCCAAACATGATACTCACTGACTCGCTTGTCTCTTTTTTTCAGGAGGAGGCTGGGCATAACAGCAGATAGCTGGAATGAACTGAAGCAGGACAAGAACACGTGCATTTTGACCCCCAGGGAGGAGACTGCTGGGCACTGGCGGGACTGAACCATTGAAGATGAGAGTATTCGCTCACCTAAACCTCCATCTCTCACCCCAGTTCTCCCTCACCACTTCTGACTGAGGAGCTGGTGAAGCATGTCTTACTTTCTCCTCTCCCCGCAACACTAACAAATATTTGTCCCTTTTGCAGTTCGGATTCCCAACAACTGGAAACGAACCAGGCAGCGGAGAAAAGGAAGAAGACAGTGGAGGTGAAGAGACACTGGCTGCAATTTTTCCATGCCCATTCGCCGTTGGTGCAAATCACATAGTGGCTGCTAACTCTCAGGAGATGCCAAAAACCGGATGTGCGCTGCGAGGATTGGAATGCAATGTTCCTGGGCCCTCCTTGCTGATGTAATGAGATTCAGGTCCAGCGAGGACGTGAACCTGATTATCATAAATTTAAATTGGCTTAGGGCAGCACGGTGGCGCAATGGTTAGCCCTGCTGCCTCATGGCGCCGAGGTCTCAGGTTCGATCCTGGCTCTGGGTCACTGTCCGTGTGAAATTTGCACATTCTCCCTGTGTTTGCGTGGGTTTCGCCCAACAACCCAAAGATGTGCAGGTTAGGTGAATTGGTCACACTAAATTGGCCCTTAATTGAAAAAAATGAATTGGGTACTCAAAAAAATTTTTCTCACAATTTTAATTGATTTAAATATGCTTAAACAGCTTAACGCTGTTGCTTCCTGGGAATCAGATGTTCCCACTAACTAGTGTCTTGTGACGCTAGCAGGAATCACTACTGGTTTCCTGGAGCTCGGCGGTAAGTATAGCCCCTGGGTGGTAAGGGACATGGCAGAGCAGTGCCCTGTCACTTCCCATGGCACCCAATAATGCCAACCTGGATGTCGGTGGGGGCAGTAATTAGGACTGTCAGCGGTGGGAGGGGGGACTGAGACAAAGAGGACGGCAGCTGTTGGCAGCACGAGGCTGTACCCGTGGGCCGTGGTGGGATTTCCAGTCAGTGGTCCTGGAGTCTGCTTTCAGTGTTGTGTGAGTATGCAACCTGTGGCATGGGAGTCTGGGGCAGGGATGGATGGGGGGCACAAGGGGTGCGATAAGAGTCATGGAACCAAGTCTAATGGGCTGGGTGGATGAGGCCCCGAAAGAGAAAGCAACACACTGCACACCTAGGATGGGGGCATGGCTAAACCTATGGAGTAGCTTTCCAGGAGGTTTGAGTGTTGAGGCTTGACAGCAATATAACAAGTTCTCTGAATTATGCAGCCTGACTAAAAAGATGCCTATTATGTCAGGTGGATGTACCTCTCAGAAATGAGGGTGTATCAAATAGCTGCAGTGATGTCTGTGTGTGGGTGGAGCTGGGCTGTTTTTCTATATTTTACTTTTGTTTTGAGCTGAAAAGCTGCTTTGTGGCTCTGTTTTTGGTTTCGTTTTCAGTGTTGGAGAGCTGCATTCAAAGCAAGATGTCCTGATCTCTCTCTCTACGAGCTAAAGAATGTCTTCAGCTCACTTGATGATTTCAAAGTAATACCTGTTTCTGTAGATAATTTAAACCTGCTGTCTTTATTAAAAGAGTTCAACTTATGGATGTTGCTAGGAAAGGTATTAAGGGTTACCTATAGAATATTGTATCTGTGGGGTTATGTGTGTTGGTAGTTGATAAGATGTTTACTGCGTGTTTATAAAATGATAACTGGGTTCATAGAAAAAACATTGTTTTTGTTTTAAAAATACTTAAGGTCTCTGTTGGCATAACACCTGGAGAGTGGACCCTTGTGCTCCCTGTAACAAAATCTATTAAAAGTCATGGGTCAGGTGAACTCCATGATATACTTTGGAGTTTTCTAAATCCTGGCCCATAACAATTAGCTCTGAAGCAGAAAGCATTTGTGCCCTCTAACATTGCTGAGACTCAGGCTTGTGATATTAATTGGCCATCAAGAGTTAACCTTTAGCAATGTCAGCTCTCATTGTCTCAAAGTCAAAGAATGGGATGAATCCTCAGGGTTCAGGGCTCAATGTTTGGTGGCACGGGATCAAGAGGCAATGGGGTTACTTCACTGTCCGCTCCCCAACGCTTGCTAGTCAGGATCCAGCAAACCCCACAAGGCAGACATAACTGTCCAATTGACCTTGATCAGTCAGGATGAAAGAGCACAGGACTCTCCCGTAAGAACACGCAGTGGTAGTGAGCTTAAGGGAGGGGAAACCCAGAAGGGAGGCTACAGGCGAGTTAAGTAGGTGAGGACATTGGACAAGGCCTGTCATTTCTGAAGTGGGAGGGCACCTGAGTTGTGATTATGTGATCGCTTCCAACGAAGCTCTGGGACTGGCTGCTTTCAGGTCAGGAAGGCCAATGAGTCAGGATAATGATGGTCAGCAGATGTGGCATCAACCTGACTCTATCTCTCAATCTTGCAGGATTCAGATGCTACATATGTCTGATTCCTGTCTATCTGCTGCCAGCACGCTGATTCCCCGGTTCATGTCTGTGTGATGTTCTGCCCGACATTCCTTTGTCCTTTGCTCTAGAGGGGGCTTAGGGGCGAAGGTCTCAGGTCACAAAAGTACTGTGGAGCTCTTTAAATGCAGAGCTTCCTTGATTAAACTGCTCCCAGGGTGGGTGAATTAGATGCTTTGCGCCTCAGGCGTGGTGTTTTTCACATGGGGGAAAATGATCCACAGCCTGACATACTTGAGAGTCTCAAATGACTTCAGCAGAATGACCGTAATTAATGAAAAGCTAAGGCTTTAACGCATGGTTGACCATAACAGATATACTGGAATGTCACATTTATGCACGTCAGGGTGAAATTCATCCTGCTGAGAATTTTTCAAAAATTAATTTAAGGGATGTGGGTATTTCTGGTTAGGCCAGCATTTATTGCCCATCCCTAGTTGCCCTTGAGAAGATGGTGGTGAGCTCCCTTCTTGAACCGCTGCAGTCCGAGGTGTAGGTACACCCACGATACTGAGGTGTGGTTTTTTTAAACCAAAAGAACAATCAGAAGCAATGTGAAAAGACTATTCCAGAAACTGGCATTAAACGGCAACAACCTTCTTTTTCTGACGTGTCTTCCACTTTTCACAGCACTTTGGACAAAATTTAACATTAACTAGCCAGGGAGATTTTAGGATAAATCTTGGTCAAAGACATAGGTTTTAAAAAGTGTCTTGAAGGGAGAAAGGCAGAGAAGTTTAGGGAGGAAATCTCAGACCTCAGGGCCTAGGGAGGCAGCTGAAAGCACAGATACCAATAGTGGAGCAATTAAAATTGGGGATGCGCAAAGAACCAGAATTGGAACTAAGTGCTTTTTTTGTTGTCCATGGAGGTTGGGCATCACTGACAAGGCCAGCATTTATTGGCCATTATTGCCCATGAATTGCCCTTGAGAAGATATCGATAGACCACCTTCCAGAACCACTGCAATCCATGTGGTGTAGATACACCCATACTGCTGTTAGGTTGAGTGTCCCAGAATCTTGACCCAATGACAATCAATAATCGGAGATGTATTTCCAAGTCAGGATGTTGTGTGACTTGGATGTGATGGTGTCCCTATGTGTGTACTTCTACTTGTCCTTCTAGGTAGTAGAGGTCTTAGGTTTGGAAGTTCTTATTTTAGGAGCCTTGACGAGTTGCTGCAGTGCATCTTCTGCATGCTGGAGGGAGTACATTTTAAGACAATGGATGGGGTACCAATCAAATGGGCTGCTTTGTTCTGGATGATTCCGAGATTCTTAAGTGTTGTTGGAGCTCGGGTAATCCAGGCAAGAGAACAGTGTCCCATCACACTCCTGATTTGTGCCTTATAGGTGTTGGACAGGCTTTGGATTTCAGAAGGTGAGTTACTCAGCACAGACCTGATCTTGGAGGGCTGTAGGGTAAGGAAAAGTGAGAGGCTTTGGGAGGGGCGAGGCCTTTGAGAAATTTGAAAACAAGGATATGAACTTTAGAATTGAGGCATTGGTGGATTCAACTTAGATCAGCACACACAGGGGGATGGGTGAACACGACTTATGTCACACGTTCAAACAAGTAAAAGGAAAGTCAGTATCTACAAATTCTCATTCACACATAGCATTGAGCGATTGGTACATGGATGCAAAAACTTCTGGAACCAGCAACTTTAATAGGACAATTCAGTGGGTCTTTTGATTGAATGGAATATGATGGAGCTGAATAGCCTGCCAATCAATAGTTATCTGGTGATGCGCTTGTAAAGGCATTCTCAAATATAAATCTCAGGATATCAATCCGTAGCAGGGTCCATGGCTAACTTCTTTTCCCTCTCCAGTTTAAGAACGATAAATAAGTGGCAATTATAGAGATGGAATTCAGGAAACACTTCTTCACCCAGAAGGCATTTGATAGTCCCGAATAACAGAAGGATTTTCAGGAAAGTTGGAAAAGTACATGAGGGAGAAAGAAAGATAGAAGGATATGGTGATAGGTTGAGATGAAGAGGGATGGGAGAGGCAAGTGTGGCCCATAAACACCAACGTGGACCAGTTGCACCTCACGCATATTTCTGTGCTGCAAACTCTCGGCAATTCTATATAATATGAAACTGCTGACTTAATTAGCACAGATAATTTGTGACATTCCGCATCAAAGAACAAAACTCTTTGAGGATTTGGCTCTCTTCCATTACTGGTTAAGCATCCTTTATCCGAAATGCTTGAGGCCGAGTGTGTATCAGATTTTGGAATTTTTTGGATTTCTGAAAATAATGTGATAATGCGCATGTGCGGCGCATTGACACCTGTACATCGCCCGGGAACCTTCCCAGACTTTACGATATTTCCCACTCATGACGTCACGTCAGCGCTCAAACAAAAGGGTGGATTTGGGAATTTTTCAGTTTTCGGAATTTCCGATAAGAGATGCTCAAACTGTATTGAAGTCTTAGTACCCTGGATACACAGTTATGAAAAACCCTCAACTCTTTTGTAAATGAAATAGGTAGTACATCACTTTCTGCCAATTTATAAGAGAAAGAAAGAAATATAGCAGCTAATATTTGGGCAGCAATGTGACAATGACCAGATCGACTGTTTTTTCAGTGATATTGCGTGAGGTACACTGGGGAGAACTCCCCTGATCTTCTTAAAGTAGTTACATGGCATATTTTACTTGCATTCGAGCAGACAGACTGAGTCTCGGTTCAACATTTCACCTGAAAGACTGCACTTCCAACAGTGCAGCATTCCCTCAGTGGTATTTGAACCCACAAACCTCTGAATTAGAGTCTAGAATGCTGCCACCATGCTAGAGTTGGCACCACAAACAGCAGAGTGTCACTGCAATCTTCAGGATCTTGTTACGTCAACCATTAAGAGAGATCTGCAGAATCCAGAACGGATTTGCTTCTGGATTACTCACTGGTGACATTCCTCGCAATTCAGAACCACAATCCCAGTAAAACATCTCTTTGTTTAATGGGCTTTAAGTAGCTGATGTGCGATCCTGAAGTATTATTATGAAGACACTGCCACCTAATGGATATAATCTATCAGAGCCTCTTACTCAGAGTTGGGAGCACAAAGGGTCAGAATGGGGTCCGGTTGAGAAAAATCTGAGTTCTCCAATTGTTGCTTGCAAAAAGTACAAATTAACCACATGAGATTAACACTCCTGGTGTTCTCTGCCCGGATGGGATCATTATCACGTTCAGCAGGTTCAATGTTCGGTGCCTGCCTTTGACAAAGCCTGTCTGGTCCTCCGCGACTACCTCTGGCACGCAGCTCTCGAGCCGCTTTGCCAGGGCCTTCGGAGGAGTGAGTTGGGCCTGTAGACCCGCACTCTGTCGGGTCTTTGTCTTTTTTGGGTACCAGCAATATTGAGACTTGGGCTATTGTTGGTAGCAGGGTGCATATCTTCAAACATCTTCAGCAGATTTGGGGCTGGATCTGTCTGTCTGTGGGTCCTTTATGCAATTAAAGTCCTCCCCCATGTGTATCTATGTCAGGAATTCTGCCATGGGTTTCTTTAGGAATTCGGCATTGTCCCAGTTGGGAGCGTACACGTCCAGAGCACCACTAACCATGATATACCATCCCCTCAGGTCCGTAACTTTCTTTGCCGCTGTGAGTGCTGTCCCCTTGTTCAGTAGTATGGCCACACCCCTAGCCCTTGTCCCGTAACACCGTTGATACATCTGACCCACCCAGCACTTCCTTACCCACAGTCAGTCCTTCTCCCTCAGGTCTGTATCCTGGAGGAAGATAACATTGGCTCTCAGGCTTTTCAGATGGGCATAGACTCTGGATCTTTTCACCAAGTCCCCTGACGTTCCAGGTGACTATCCTGATGGGGGTTTCTGACCGTCCCTCCTGCAGGATCAAACATATTTACCTTTTGGTGTGCCCCTGCACTCCGGGGTTTCCCTTTGTTTGGGCACTATTCAAGATGGTTGCGACCACCACACTTCCCATGTGGCAGTGCCCCTGGCCTCCGGGGTTTCCCTTTGTCCAGGAGCCATCCAAGCAATCTTGGTGTTGCTGCTTTCGCTACCACCAAATGCTACCATCATATTCAATCTATTGTAGCCAGCATTTTACCCATCCCTCTCCCCTCTGGGTCCCCTTCTTGGGTCTGTCTTCCCCCCTTGTCCCCCACTTCTCCTCTCCTCATGTATTTCCCCTGCCCTCTGCCAGGCACTCCCTCTTTGCCAGGAGATGTGCCGCAGCCTCACCTTTGCCCGTACGTGGCTTGCTCGCTAGTGTGGTGCCCCCTCAACGAAAGTCCAGCTTTGCTGTTTCTAAGCCACAAAGGATTATCTAATAGCCTCTCTCCCTCTCTTTTTGGTTTGAGGAGGAGGGAAGGATGAAACACTCCAGCAATGGGCGGCACAGTAGCACAGTGGTTAGCTCTGTTGCTTCACAGCGCCAGGGTCCCGGGTTCAATTCCCGCTTGAGTCACTGTCTGGGCGGAGTCTGCACGTTCTCCCCATGCCTGTGTGGATTTCCTCCAGGTGCTCCGGTTTCCTCCCACAGTCCAAAAGATGTGCAGGTTAGGTGGATTGGCCATGCTAAATTGCCCTTAGTGTCCAAAAAAGGTTAGTTGGGGTTACGGGGATAGGGTGGAGGTGTGGGGAAAGGGTGAAGTTGTGGGGATAGGGTGGAGGTGTGGGCTTAGGTAGGGTGCTCTTTCCAAAGGCTGGTGCAGACTCGATGGGCCGAATGGCCTCCTTCGGCACTGTCTGTCACAACCTTGGCTTCCTATTTCCGCTCAGCGAGTTTTTGATCCAATGTCCTGTATGTCACCCTGTGCCTATTTTCACCTCCGTAATATCCTGTCTCCACTTCTTCCTCAGTTCATCTGCTGCATGAACCCTCATTCACATCTTTGTTACCTCTCAAAGCCTCTTGTCAGGCCTAGGACCTCCTTCCCTCTGTACATGAGCTCATCTTCCATTTTGCCAATATCCTAACTTGCACCAGATCCCGTTTTCCTTACACCTGTACTCATTGGCTTTCAGCCTGCCAATACCTTGAATTTCAAATTCACATCCTTGTTTTCAAATGCTTCCATGGCCACACACCTGCCTATCTCTGTAACCACCCCTACAACGCTCAACGATCTGGGTTCCTCCACTTCTGGCCTCTAGTCCATCCCCAATTTTCTTTGCTCCCACAGCTGCCTGGGCCCTGAATTCTGGAAAGCCCTCTCTAAACTTCTGTACCTCTTTACTGCTCTCCGTTCCTTTGAGGCGCTCCTGGATGAGCAATCTAGTCTATTGAGTGGGCTGCATAAGTGGCCCTTGTCATGGGAATGTCCCTTTAAGAAATGTTTGTCTTCTCAAATGTCTGCAGTGATGTCATTGTGTGAGTGGAGTTGGGTTGTAGCTCTGGTTTTTACTTTCGTTTTGAGCTGGGAGCTGGGCTGTGGCTCTGAGTTTTACTTTCGGTTTAGACAGTTGGAAGCTGCATTCGGACAGAGAAGGTTTATTTTTGGTCTCACTCTCTGTATGGTAAAATCTGTAAAGAATTCAAACCTACTGTTTGGTTAAAAGGGTTTTTGTCTGGTTTATGGATGTTGTTACTTGAGTGAAACAGTAAAAGGAAGTTATTAAGGGTTAAATATAGAGTACTGTAGCTGTGTGGGGTATTTATGTTTGTAGTTGATAAAAATGCTTATTGTGGGTGTTTATAAAATGTTAACTGAATTTGTAGAATAAACTTTGTTTAAAAGTGTTTAAGGTCTCTGTTGCATAACACCTGAAAGGTAGGCCCTTGTGCTCCTCATAACCAAAATCTATAAACAGTTGTAGGTCAGGTGAACTCCATGATATACTTTTGTGTTCTACAAACCCTGGCCCATAACACCCTCCTTCATCTCAGTGAGTCGCAATATTGAAATTGGGCATGTGCACTAACCATGACCCGTTGAGTGAGATTATATATATATTTAATACTGTCATGTGAGGGTACCTTTAAGACATGGATGTTTAAGCAATGCACCTTTAAGAAAACAGTGATGTCATAGAGTGGGTGGAGCTCAGCTCAGTTCAGCCATTTTTCAGGTTTTGGTTTTGCAGTTTAAAAGTGCCTGGTTTCCAGAGAGCTGCATGAAGAAAGCAAGGTGCTGGAGCTGAAGTCACCCAAGCTAATATATCTCTGCCATAAAACAGAAAATATATATATCCTTTAACCTAATGTGATACTGTTTAAATGTGTTAAGTCTCTTGGAAGTTTGAAGGAACATTTTAAGGAGTTATTTACTGTTGCAACATTTTCTGAGTTATCTTTGAAGAAAGGGCTGTTAAGACATCCAATGTTTATTTAAGATGTTAAGTTGAGTTCTTGGAATAAACAGTGTTTAGTGTTTAAAAACCCACGTGTCCATAATTGTAATCCCACACCTAGGGAAAAAGCCGCTTGCTCGGAAAAGCAACAAATCCATTAAAGGGAGAGGTTGGTTGAACTCCATGATACATTTTGGGGTTCTGAAAACGCCTCGCCCATAACAATTGGGGGCTCGAGGGGGATAAAAGTCTATCTATTGGATTGGCTTTTGTGAACTTAAGACAGTGAAGGATTGTTGCTTTTCCGGTGTGGTATTTTAGTTTAAGTGGGGAGAGTGTTGTGACCAATGGCTCTTTCAGAGGATCAGAAGTTTTTGGGGGTGGAGAATGTCACACGTAGTACTTTACGGACAGAAACGAAACGCAGACTGTTAGATTTGGCAAGAACATTGCAGTTAACATTACCTGACAAAATGCGAAAAGATGAGGTAATTATGGCAGTGGTTAAGCATTTAAAGTTACCTGAGATAGAGTTTGACTCATTGGAAATGGCAAAAATTCAGTTGCAAATTAAACAAATGGAACATGAGAAGGAATTAAAGCAACTTGCATACGAAAGTGAGGGAGAGGAAAAAGAAAGAGAAAGAGAGAGAGAGGAAAAAGAAAAGGAGAGAGAAGAAAGGAGAAAAGAAAGAATAGCTGTAGCAGAACAAAACGAAAAAGAAAGGGAGATACAGATCAGGGAAAAAGATAAAGAGAGGGAGTTTGAACTTCAGAAAATGGCCATGAAACATGACAATCAGTTAAAATTGGCAGACGTAAAGGGGAACGTACAGTTGGATGAGGATAATGAGACAGAGCGTCATAGTCGAAGGCTTGGTGGGAATTTATTTAAATATGTCCAAGCATTGCCAAGGTTTGACGAGAAGGAAGTGGAAGGCTTTTTCATTTCATTTGAAAAGGTAGCTAAACAAATGAAATGGCCACAGGATATGTGGGTGTTACTGATTCAAACAAAGCTGGTAGGTAGAGCTACTGAAGTGTTGCATCACTACCAGAGGAGGTATCTGAAACATATGAGGAGGTGACGAAATCCATCTTAAGTGCATATGAGCTAGTGCCTGAAGCTTACAGACAAAGGTTTAGAAATTTAAGGAAAGAATTTGGTCAAACATACATGGAGTTTGAAAGGCTCAAACAGAGTAATTTTGATAGGTGGATAAGGGCTTTGAAAATAGACCAAACGTATGAAGCTCTCAGAGAAATTATACTTTTGGAGGAGTTTAAAAATTCAATTCCTGATGTAGTGAGAACTCATGTGGAAGAACAGAGGGTTAAAACTGCGAGATTAGCAGCGGAAATGGCAGATGATTATGAATTAGTTCATAAATCAAAGATTGGTTTCCGACATCAGTTTCACTCGGTGAGGGACAGAAACTGGGGACATGAGAAATACTCAAGTGGTAAAGGTAAAGGTGATCTGATGGGAGACAATAAAGAGAGTGTACCTCAGACTTTTTTTAAAATCCAGGAGGGTGGAAAAGAAATGAAAAGTTTCAGATGTTTTCACGCAATAAACTAGGCCATGTAAAGCCACAGTGTTGGTGGTTGAAGAAAAGCACTGGGAAGGCTGATGTGGTAAAACAGGATAAGACAGTGGGGTTTGTTAGAGTGGTAAAGGAAAGTCGAAGGGAAGCGAAGGAGGTGCAAACAATTGTACAGCCTGTTCAAGAAGTAATTGATAAGAAGGTGCCAGATGTCTTCAAAGAATTTACTTGTGTGGGTAAAGTTTACTCATGTGTATCAGGAGGAGCAGGTAAAGAAGTCACAATTTTAAGAGATACAGGGGCTAGTCAATCTTTAATGGTAAGAGATGAGGATTTATATAGTTTGGGAAGAATGTTGCCAGAAAAGGTGGTAATATGTGGAATTCAGGGTGCGAGGAGTAGCGTTCCATTATATAAGGTAAGGTTGGAAAGTCCAGTGTAGAGTGGTGAAGTGGTAGTAGGAGTAATAGATAAACTATCTTGTCCAGGAATACAGTTTATCTTGGGTAATGATATAGCTGGATCGCAGGTGGGAGTGATGCCTACTGTGGTTGATAAGCCATCCGAAAATCAGCCAACTAAAGTGTTGAAGGACGAATATCCTGGGATTTTTCCGGATTGTGTAGTAACAAGATCGCAAAGTCACAGGTTAGGACAAGAGGAGAAATCAAAGAGTGAAGATGAAGTTGAAGTGCAATTATCAGAAACGATTTTTGATCAGATGGTTGAAAAAGAACAAGAACAGGAGGAGGATGAGGCGGATATTTTTAGTCCAGGAAAATTGGCGGAGTTACAACAGAAAGATGTAGAAATAATACAGATATATCAGAAAGCATATACGGAAGAGCAATCTGAGAGTATACCAGAGTGTTATTACCGTAAAAATGATGTCTTGATGAGAAAATGGAGACCTGTACATATGCAGGCAGATGAAAAGTGGGCAGACGTTCATCATGTAGTATTGCCAGTAGGGTATAGAAAGGAGGTGTTGCGAGTTGCACATGAGGTACCAGTGGGGGGTCATTTGGGAATAAGGAAAACTCAAGCTAAAATCCAGAAACATTTTTATTGGTCTGGACTACATAAAGATGTAGTTAAATTTTGTCAATCATGTCACACATGTCAAGTGATAGGGAAACCTCAAGCAGTGATAAAACCAGCGCCCTTAATACCCATTCCAGCATTTGAGGAACCTTTTACAAGGGCCCTAATCAATTGTGTAGGACCGCTTCCTAAAACAGAAAGTGGGAATCAATATCTTTTGACTGTAATGGATGTGTCTATTAGGTTTCCAGAGGCCATTCCAGTACGTAATATTACAGCTAAACGGATTGTGGAGGAGTCACTTAAGTTCTTTACTAGATATGGACTACCCACAGAAATTCAATCGGATCAAGGAACAAATTTTACTTCAAAGTTATTCAAATAAGTTATGGATAGCTTCGGAATAAAACAATTTAAATCAACTGCGTACCATCCAGAATCGCAGGGAGCGTTAGAAAGGTGGCATCAGACATTAAAGACAATGTTGAGGGCATATTGTCAAGATTATCCAGAGGATTGGGATGAAGGAATCCCATTCGTATTGTTTGCAATTAGGGATGCACCTAATGAGTCTACCAAATTTAGTCCTTTTGAACTAATTTTTGGTCATGAGGTGAGAGGACCACTTAAATTGATCAAGGAAAAATTGGTTGGTGAGAAATCAGAAATTACACTATTGGATTACGTGTCAAATTTTAGGGAACAATTAAATAGAGCAGGTGAATTGGCTAGACAACATTTGAAAGTTGCACAAAATGTGATGAAAGTTCGTAGTTTTGCTAGTGGGGATAAAGTTTTAGTGTTGTTACCAGTGGTAGGGGAGCCTTTAAAAGCTAGGTTTTGTGGACGTATCAGATTGAAAGGAAATTAAGTGAGGTGAATTATGTGGTTAAAAACACCAGATAAAAGGAAGACTCATCGAGTGTGTCATGTGAATATGCTTAAAAGGTACTTTGAAAGGGAAGGAGAGATAAAGGAGGTTTTAATGATTCTAACTCAAAGTGACAAACCAAATCCAGATGACTGTGAATTTGACATACCTCAAATTAAATTGGAAAATGAGGATGTTCTTAAAAATTGGGATGAATTGTTAAGTTACCTTTCAGAGGAAAAATGAACTGACCTGAAAGAGTTATTGACATCACATGGGCAAGTTTGTAGAGATAAATTGGGAAGTACTCAAATGGCTATACATGATGTAGATGTGGGAAATGCTGTTCCTATCAAACAACATCCATATAGACTTAATCCTTTAAAATTGGCACAGGTTAACAGAGAGATTGAGAGTATGCTGAAGAATGGCATAATTGAAGTGGGTTGCAGCCAATGGTGCTCACCCATAGTGATGGTACCTAAACCAGACGGTACCCAACGGTTGTGTGTGGACTATAGAAAGGTGAATGCAGTTACAAGAACGGACACTTATCCTGTCCCACCATTGAAGGATTGCATTGAGAAAGTGGGTCAATCTGCTTTTATTTCCAACTTCCAGACATGGAATGAGCATTTAAAACATCGTATGGAGTTCTTCGATCAAATTCAGGAGGCGGGTTTGGTGATGAATCTAGCCGAAAGTGAATTTGGAGAAGCCCGAATCACTTTTCTTGCGGAGTTTCCGTTACCTTCAAGACGAAGGGAAATAATGCAATCTCTTAGCATGAATGAATTTGATCGACCCTTTGTGCAAAAGATTTGTGGCGTGATTACTCCACTGATGGAAGTGCTAAAGAAACCAAAAAAAATTCAATGGACAGCGGACTTTCAACAGGCATTTGACTGCCTGAAAGCTATGTCACCAATGCTCCTGTATTGGAGAATTGCAAGGGACTCTGTGGTCAGATTGAGCTAAATTATCTGATTCTGAAGAGAAATGCCGAGGAGTAGAGGAATGGATGGATCGTGCAGAGACTTTGTTCAAAGAGACTGTCAATCGAGAAGGATTTCAGTTGGAGGAAGAAGAACAAAGAAAAATGGACTATATTATTATACCTGTTTGCATGTGTTTTTTTTTTAAAAACGAGAAGGTATATTTACTGTGTACATTTCTTAGTGGATGGTGCAAAAGTGAAAAATGAAACAATCTTGAAGTTGATGGTTTTTTTTTTTCTTGGGGGAGGTGTCATGTGAGGGTACCTTTAAGACATGGATGTTTAAGCAATGTACCTTTAAGAAAACAGTGATGTAATAGAGTGGGCGGAGCTCAGCTCAGTTCAGCCATGTTGCAGGTTTTGGTTTTGCAGTTTAAAAAGTGCCATAAGACCATAAGACATAGGAGATGAAGTAAGGCCATTCGGCCCATCAAGTCCACTCCACCATTCAATCGTGGCTGATTTCAACTCCATTTACCCGCTCTCTCTCCATAGCCCTTAATTCCTCGAGAAATCAAGAATTTATCAACTTCTGTCTTAAAGACACTCAACGTCCTGGCCTCCACCGCCCTTTGTGGCAATGAATTCCACAGACCCACCACTCTGGCTGAAGAAATTTCTCCTCATCTCTGTTCTAAAGTGACTCCCTTTTATTCTAAGGCTGTGCCCCCGGTCCTAGTCTCCCCTGCTAATGGAAACAACTTCCCTACGGCCACCCTATCTAAGCCATTCATTATCTTGTAAGTTTCTATTAGATCTCCCCTCAACCTCCTAAACTCCAATGAATATAATCCCAGGATCCTCAGACGTTCATTGTATGTTAGGCCTACCATTCCTGGGATCATCCGTGTGAATCTCCGCTGGACCCGCTCCAGTGCCAGTATGTCCTTCCTGAAGTGTGGGGCCCAAAATTGCCCATAGTATTCTAAATGGGGCCTAATTAGTGCTTTATAAAGCTTCAGAAGTACATCCCTGCTTTTATATTCCCAAGCCTCTTGAGATAAATGACAACATTGCATTTGCTTTCTTAATTACAGACTCAACCTGCAAGTTTACCTTTAGAGTATCCTTGACTAGGACTCCCAAGTCCCTTTGCACTTCAGCATTATGAATTTTGTCACCGTTTAGAAAATAGTCCATGCCTCTATTCTTTTTTCCAAAGTGCAAGACCTCGCACTTGCCCACGTTGAATTTCATCAGCCATTTCTTGGACCACTCTCCTAAACTGTCTAAATCTTTCTGCAGCCTCCCCACCTCCTCCATACTACCTGCCCCTCCACCTATCTTTGTATCATCGGCAAACTTAGCAAGAATGCCCTCAGTCCCGTCATCTAGATCGTTAATATGTAAAGAGAACCGCTGTGGCCCCAACACTGATCCCTGTGGGACACCACTCGTCACCGGTTGCCATTCCGAAAAATAACCTTTTATCCCACCTCTCTGCCTTCTGCCTGACAGCCAATCGTCAATCCATGTTAGTACCTTGCCTCGAATACCAAGGGCCCTTATTTTACTCAGCAGTCTCCCGTGAGGCACCTTATCAAAGGCCTTTTGGAAGTCAAGATAGATAACATCCATTGGCTCTCCTTGGTCTAACCTATTTGTTATCTCTTCAAAGAACTGGTTTTGCTGGTTTTGCTGAGAGCAGTTTAAAAGTGCCTGGCTGTTTTACTGTGAACAGTTTAAAAGTAGAAAGCCAGTTTGAGACAGAAGCTTGAGAAGTTCTGTTTTGCTGTGATCTGCTTAGAAGGGAGAAAGCCAGGTTTGAGAAAGCAGCGTGGGTGTGTCTATGGGTTTCCAGAGAGCTGCGTGAAGAAAGCAAGGTGCTGGAGCTGAAGTCACCAAGCTAATATATCTCTGCCATAAAACAGAAAATATATATATCCTTTAACCTAATGTGATACTGTTTAAATGTGTTAAGTCTCTTGGAAGTTTGAAGGAACATTTTAAGGAGTTATTTACTGTTGCAACATTTTCTGAGTTATCTTTGAAGAAAGGGGTGTTAAGAGATCCAATGTTTATTTAAGATGTTAAGTTGAGTTCATGGAATAAACAGTGTTTTGTGTTTAAAAATCCACGTGTCCATAATTGTAATCGCACACCTAGGGAAAAAGCCGTGTGCTCGGAAAAGCAACAAATCCATTAAAGGGAAAGGTTGGTTGAACTCCATGATACATTTTGGGGTTCTGCAAATGCCTCGCCCATAACAAATACGCATTGAGTATTTCGCAATGAGTTACAGAAAATGCTTAATCATTCATATATTACTAGAACGGCCATCAACTTCAAATGGTAAAAATGAAAGGAATATTAACGCTTACCTTTTACGCTGCAGGAGACACTTGTCAGTGATCAGGAATCGTATCCATGAACAGCTCGGTTACCACTGTGTTAATTGTTCTTGCTCTGGTACAGATAGCAGCCAAATCAGCCCCTGCAGCATCTGGCAATGACCACAAATGGGACAGATCGCCAGGAAGGACCACTGCTTTGATCCAGGACAGCGATAAACTCAGTACTGTTACAGTGAGGGATGTCCAAGTGACAGACAGCGCCACCAGCCACAAAATTACACAGAAGGCCAATCTGCTGTTTTGGAGTATCTGTATTGCTTGTGGCCCAGTGGTAATAATGGAAAGCTACAATGAATGAGCTTAGAATAGAAAATGGTCAAGGGCCGCACTCAGAACTCTGATGGACCGCATGTGGCAAGCAGGCCGCACGTGGACCACCAATCCAAACTTTTGATCACCCGCCCTCATAAGACCTTATGCGGCTTGGAGTCACATTTTGTTTGACATGGCGCCTGTGAAGCACCTTGGGGTATTTACCATGTTAAAGACTCTGGATGAAGGCAAGTTGTCTTTGTTGAAATACAAGTCTTCATTTCTGATGAAATCAGTTAACTTGGCATAGACTGGGAATTAAACTTGTGGGACGTTCGCACTTTGCATGGTTCAGTGAATTACTGGATAAAGTTGCTGCACTGTTGAGGAGAGATAAGGATTCAGAATTTCATTTACTATCCTTCTCTATCAAAATACAACATACATAAATCTCTCTTTTTATTACAAATCCGATATCCCAGGCACTCAGATCTCTTCTGGTGTACAATTGATGCAATTGGCTGGCGTTTGAGGAAATATAATACTTTTCAGTGGAGTATTTCACCCATAAAATGAAACAGTTTTGCTGAGCCTCATTTGTCTGGCTCAGTGATTCACTGGGGAGTCAGCAGTAAATTGTGGTTCCTCGCTGTCAGCTCAGTGTTGTCGTCCGTCGTAATAACAAGAAAGAAAAACATAGCTGTAAATTACTTCCAAATTCTGAGCCTTTGCTACAAGCAATTGGCCTGTCCTTAAACTGAACCAACGGGTTAAGGGGATAGTTTTTATTAGATCGATTGCCTTTGGCATGACGGCTCCCTTCGGCGTTCATGGACAATAAAATAATCAAAGGGAGGTGTGACAATAGGAATTGATCATCAGGATTAAGCGCTGGCTGCCAAGTTGAACATCACCTGCTGTATAATATCAATGGTGCTCATTGTTCTACAGAGATAGAATCTTATAGGATTCAAGGCAGCCATTGGGCCCAATACGCCTGTGCTAGCTCTTTGAAAGAGCAATTGAAAATATCCCGCTGTCCTGCTCTCTTTCCATAGCCAAGTAATTTTCTTTTTCCTTTTCAAGTATTTATCCAATTCCCTTTTGAAAGTTACTATTGAATCTGCTTCAGACCACAACAACGCACTGCATAAAACATTCTCCTCACTTTATCCATGGTCCATGATTCAATTATCTGAATCTGCAGGTCACTGAGCTTCTTTCCTGTGGAAATATTTACTCTCCATCTATTCTACCAATAAGGTTGTCTGGCACAGTGGGTAGCAGCCCTGCCTCTGAGCCAGAAGCTTTGGGTTTGAGTCCCACCCCAGGGCTTGATGGCCAAGGAAGGTGGGTTCATAAACCAGTCAAGTAGGTTGAGTGTCGACCTGCGAAATTCTTTCCAACATGCCGATGGCTGGTGGTAAGAGTGGGGGAGACTCCTGGTCAGCCGTGCTTTGATGTGGAGTGGCACCCCTCAAGCTATAAGCCTCTGATGACAGTAATCTGTTACAGGAAAAACTAGCAATGGAAACAGATGAAAGTCTGCCTTGCGCACCACTAGGTGCGGGAAGCGAAACAACAGCTCTATCGATACCATCATAACTTTGAGCACCTCTATTAAATCTCTCTTTAACCTTCTCTGCTCCAAGGAAAACAATCACAGCATCTACAGTGTTTCCACAAGTTAATAGTGCTGATATTTGGGGCGCGATTCTCTGGCCTTGTTACACTCTCATTCAAGCAAAACAAGGCCGGTGAATAGCGGGAGAGGCCAAAAACGAGAACTGTACCAGGCTCCACACAGCGTGTGATGTAACCGGCCTGCTCTCGTAGGAGAAATCGGGATCTCGCTGTAGCGTGGCAAGAACCAATTGTCACCAATTAAGCCCCATTTCCATACAATTAATGAGAGCCACCCCATATCCAACAGCCCCCCGTCATTCAATGGCCTCCCCAGCAAGTGCTCACGCTGGCGCCGATTAGTACTCCTTTTGAAAAATGTAAACCTGGCAAAAGAGTTTCTGTGGGGAAGGGAGCCGAGGAGGTGAGTCTCCATCTTTGCTCACAGGCAAAGAGTCCGGAGTACTGGACTTACCATCCCAGTGCTCGGTGGGGACCCTCAGCTGGGGGTGGGGAATCCTCCGCATAAATGGGCCGCCATGGGAGGGTGGGGGTTTGTGCTGGGGGGGCAACTGGGGGACAACAGCTCATGTAGCCATTGTTGGGGTAATGCTTGTCCCTGCCCATCTACCCTACCAACCACCCATAAACCCCACCGACTGCCAAGACCTCTGGCCATGCGGCTGAAGGCTATCGCTAATAGGGAATTGGTAATCATGTTTAAGTGAGAAATTCACACAATTCAATTGGATTCCCATGGGTGGGCAGGCCATGTAGCATGTGGGAGTCATTGCCTAACATCCCAATCAAACCTTGATGCCTGGACACTGTGGGAGGCAACAACACACGCAACAGCCAACATCCGAACATCCAGGGGATGGATCACAGCTCCGGGGACATATCCACAGCTGGAGGGTGGATGGGTTCCACGGGGAGGGGGAGATGCCTGGAGAGATGGGTCAAGGCTTTGGGAGTCAGCTCGCACTGCAGAAGAAAGTGACAGAGGCATCATACTGGTTGAGCACAAGGTGTTTATTGTGTTTGACAATTCCACATCCTCCCAATGGTGCTGCGCCCTCCCCCGCCCCTACCCCCAACCCCCTACCTACACCCCACATCCTTTCCCCTCCCCCATGCTCACAGAGATCCTCAATGTGATTTGCCCTCCTAGCTCTACCACTACGTCTAGGTGTGGCCCCAGGATGCTCATTTGAAGTGGAGGCAGCCAGCTGCTTACCTCATCCCGCAACCTTTGATGCTCCTGGCAGCGTTCTCTGGGTGCTCAGGGAGCGGAGGGCCCCAGCTAGCTTGTCAGCGGCACATGTACAGCCATGCTGCCCTGTCCCATGTGCTGGTTGCGGCCTCATCAGGGGGGGTGGAACCCGGGGGAGCTGATGGCCACTATCCCCACTCCATGGGCCGGGTCCGGATTGGCACTCAGCGCCCCCTCCTCCTGGTCAGTGCACATACGGCCTGGGGTTCACCATGGGACATAGGGGCAGCTGGTTTGAGCCCTGGCTGCCCCTGCAGCATCTGGTTCTGCCAGCCCTGGTGGTTCCTCATGGTCCGCACAATTGTGTTGACACCTTCAGCGATTCTCATCAGTAACTGGGATGATAAAAACAGTTACTGTTCAGGCAAATCTATGCCTTAGACCAGCTATCCTCCATAGCCAGTCACAACCAACATATAACACAGTGGCAGCAACGAGGGACCCCAAAGTCTCTGAAAATCGACTTTAAAGAGGTTTGCAAGTCTGACCTGAAGAAAGGCACCAAAACTGAAGACTTCTGTGAGACAGTTGAAAATCGCCAAAAAAGAACTCCATAGAAAACTTGCAGGCTGAGACAAAACCAACTGTTCAGGTTACAAAGGGCTACACCACAGCACGTGGTGGTCCATGAAAAATCCCGATCCAGCAGTAGAGTCAAAGAACCTGGCGATGATTGAACTAGGCAGCACTGGGCAAATTCCATTCCTAGTGAGCATGGATTTCGATACACCATGAGGCCAGGTTAGAGGTCAGAGCCCTTACACGTGGTGACCATGAGGAAGCAATTGAAAAAGGTTGGCTGCTCAAAACCAAAGGAGGAAAGTAATGAAGCGAGCTTAATAGGAACTTCCAGCAATTATTTTTAAAAGTGTGCAAAGTTTAGGAACCATTACCAAAAATGGGTCAGCGATCACAGTGGGTAAGAGTATCAAGCTTTGAAACATGGGAAAACTTCATTACTACGACTGAAGTTTCAAAAATCCAGACCTACCTCCGATGAGCTTAAAACAACTATGCATACCAAACTCACCTTGCCAGCCTGATTTGTGGAGATGGAGGGACCAGATCAGGCACAGACTTGGGAATTATGGAGGAAAAGGTTTTTAAGATTCAGGCTTGCATCCGGATTGGACCATAAATCAGAGGCTGAACATATCACAAGTCAATATATTATTACTGTATCAGAGAAATTACCGATGATGTGATAGCAAGACAGGGCATAAATGAAACATCAGACAAATTCGAACAAGTCATTAAAGACTTACTTTAACTTACAGAGTAATAGGACATTCAAAATGTCCAAGATTAATGAGAGGGTCCAGAAACTGATGTATCAGTAGATACCTTTATAAATGGCCTGTATCAATTGACTGAAGGTTGTGAATATGGTGAACCTAAATCTGAGCTGATACGAGATCATATCATAGTTGGGGCTACCAATGACACTCTAACTGGCTTCCTGCAATCCAAAGAGGACTTAACTTTGGAGAAGGCATTTAGTCCAGCAATCAGACGTCCATCAGCAAAATAGAGTCATACTAAGAAGGGAAGACAAACCATGTTTCAGAAAATTCCCAATGATGCTACAGTTTATTTAACAAAGGAATGTTAAAGACACTGCAGGAAAGGGGGCTTCTGGTGGTGGTCATGGAGTGGGCGGTTGCACATTTGGTAGCTCCCGCTCAAGGTGGAATTTTTCAGTTATTTCCCACCTCTGAAGGATGAACGTTTGGATGGAAAGAGGAGTACGAGTACCAGGAGAAGGTGTAGCTCGTAGGTGAATACATGAACTGGGAGTGGGTCAAGAAAAGGGAGCTGTTGGGGCAGGAGGGTCTTCGAGGCGTGCCACAGGTTAAGATGGCAGAGGGCAAAGGGCCTGTTCTGCCCACCCAGTGTCAACGGAGCAGCTGCTGGACTTTTTAAATGATAAGTTCAGAGGAAGGAGGCCCTGGAGGACCTGGTCAAGGTGGTAGAGCCGCTCAAAGCTGGTATTGAGAGAGTGGAGCAGGAGCTGATGTCCCAGGGCCAGTGATGCAGAAAGTGGAGGAGGCAGTGGGGAGCATGAGAAACAGCTCGCCTCGTTTGTGGCTGAGGTGGGGGTGATGCAGGAGACCCAAAAGAGGCTGAAGCAGAAGGTGGAGAATCTGGAGAACTGCTCCAGAAGGCAGAATTTGAGGATCGTGGGAATGCACGACGACTCGAAGGAGCGGAGGCCGTTACGTATGTGGCCAAAATGGTGGAGACGCTGACGGGGGAGGGGACCTTTGATCAAGGTGGGGAACATTTTGGCCTATTCGGGGTGGGGGGGGGGGAAGGTTTGTGATGGTGAGTGGGAAGCTGGAGGGTATGCCGGTTCTCCTGGTAAACATTTATGGCTCTAATTGGGATGATGTGGGTATTATGAGACGAGTGCTGGAGAAGATTCCTGACCTGGACTCGCTCTGGTTGATCATGGGGGCGGATTTTAACCCAATCATTGAGCGAAGTTTGGATCAGTCGAGCCCGAGGTCGGCGAAGTGTCGGCGGGGTCGAGGGAGATGAAGGGGTTTATGGAGCGTATGGTGGGGTGGACCACTGGAGTTTGGGAGGCCAAGGGCGAAGAAATTTTGATATTTTTTCCATGTACACCTTTTTAGGGCGTACTCCCGGATTGACTTTTTTTGTGGTGGGCAAGGCTTTGCTGGGGGGGGGGGGGGGGCGGTGGTCAATGTGCGGCACTGGGTGAATTTGCGAGTGGACTGGGGTGGGGGCTGGATGTGGGGCTGTTGGCGGATAAGGGGGTGTGCGAGGGGGTGAGGGCCGCCATTAGCGGGTATGTGGTGCGGAATGATATGGGGAAGGTCATGGCCGCCAAGCTGAGGGAGGCACTCAAGATGGTAGTTCGGGGGGAGCTTATCTCGATTTGGGCACATAGGGCGAAGACGGAATGGGTAGCAATGTCAAGGCTGGTGGAAGAGATTCTGAGGGTGGACAGGTGGTATTCGGAGGCCCCGGAGGCAGGGTTACTGAGGGAGAGGCAGCTGCTCCATTTGGAGTTCGGATTGGTGTCCACGGGGAAGCCTGTTGGACAGTTGCGGGGGGCTGGGGGGCAGTATATGAGTATGGTGAGAAGATGAGCAGGATGTTGGCCTGGAGGAATCAGGAGGTGGTGAGCGAGACTGGTAGAGTGAAGGAAGGGATGGGAAGCGTAGTAAGGATGGAATGGGAAGGGTGGTGCTGGACCCGGTGGGGGTGAATGGGGTGTTTGGGAAATCCTATTGACCAGGGGTGGAACAGAGAATCCCGCTGCGAGCAACAGATCGCCGCCAAGGTACACTCGGCTGGCGGGGCGGAGAATTCACCCCAATGAGAGAATCTTCATGCAAAAGGCCATTGGCGAAATTAAGGAATCTCAAGAAAAGAAACGACAATGTTTCCTAGATGATGTCAAAGATCCAAGATACATATTCTGGAATGAAGACATTTGGGTCAATGGGCGCATCACAATATTTCATTTTGGATATGGGAACAAGTGTCTGATAAAGAACTGTGGTTAGCAAAACACAGACTGAGAACAATTGAAACCAAATCATATGGTCCAGGAGCGATCAAACAACAAACAGATCCTGGAAACATTGGGAGAAATTCTCTGCCTCGTGCCGCCAGTAACAGAGTTCCTGATGAAGTGGACAATCTAGCGGCTGTGAAGAAAGCAGGATCGGCGTGCTTTCCATTGTTCTGGCGCCGGGATTGAGGGTCGCACCCCACTCCAGCATGAGGATGCAAATGGCTCATGAAGATCTATTTGCATCCACTTAACGGGTCGGGCACCACATTCTCTGGGCCCGCGTGGTTCTCCGGTCCTCTTGGCTAGGAATCACATGAGTGAGAATTATTACTGGGCCTGATAAATGTGGTACTGATGCAGTAGACCTCACGGTGGGCCATGGGGTAACTCTTTAAGGGAGTAGCCCCCAAAGTTCATTCAAGGTTCACAATGCAAGACCCCTAAATAAAGAGACTCCCAAATAAAGAGGCCGCCACCACAGAGACTCCCTAAATAAGGAACCCCCTTCCCCCCACAAACCCCCCCAGAAGAGAGACCCCTGTCTGGAAGCTAGAGAGCAGTCCAGACAGAGGCAGTGAAAAAGATTACTGCTTTAACACTCACCTTTACAATACACTTGCTGGCTCAGACAGATGAAGCACACCTGTTAATTCGTGGATTGAGAAAACCAGTCAGCTGTGTTCAAACCCTCTCAGATCTTTGATCTGCAAGCCTTTCATTCATTCTCTTTGATATTGATTTTACTTGGCTGTGATTGACAGTTTCCACACACACAGCTGTCAGCATTGTTCCATTCACCTTCCTTCACAGTTGAGTAACTCTGAAGTGCCCCACGGCAATGATTATGAGCATCAAACTTTGACTGGCAGCTCCTGGACAACTGCATATAAAGTTAAGTGCTGTCAATTTTGAGCTGACCACTTCAAAATCACTCAAACATGAAGGAAGGTGATTGGAAAGCTCTTAAGGGTGGGTCAGGTCACCCCTGTACTGGGTGGGGGAAGTGGGAGGGGGAAACCACAAAATCCGGGGTTGGGGGATTGATTTGTGCTGCTCAATTGCTCCACTTAAAATGGCGGCCCGATAGCAGGATTCCCTCGGGAATCCCTCACAATCCTCGAAATGCATAAATTTGCATGGCTAAGGGTTGGAAATCACTTCCTGATCAGGTGCAATTCAGCCCCAGTGGAGAATTTTGCCCACTATGTTATTCGCAATCAGGAATTTCTGAGCCGAAACACCTGTGCAGATTTCAACCTCATTCAGTGAGCGGAGGACATAAACTAATAGACAATCATAAATGAGACCAAATTAGAGACCACCTCCAAACCATCTACATGCACTGACAAACTAGGTTGGGACTTTCGTGCTGATTTTTTTTCACACTCTTCACTGAAGCCGATATGTTAGCGCTTTTCCAAGAAGATGTCCAGGGGACAGGCAGTAAACTTCTTTTCACCAAAGAGATAATGAGCCAATTGAACCAATGAATACCTGAGTGCAACCATGCTCCTCCATGACTCACTGCAGAGCAATTGGAAGACAAACCTCAAGTGATAGAATACACTGGTACAATACCACATTCATCGGACAGTGGTGTCCCTTTGTGAGTGTACCCACACCTATTCGTCCACAAAAAGTGGAAGTCCAGGGTGCGAGCAGTGAAAAAATGACCAAAGCAGAGATAGTACCGAACCAGGCAATGTCTACCTCTTCACATTGTTGGACAGTAACCTTACTGCTACACCATGATTACTGGAATTTGAGAGAATGCAAGATGTTGAGCAAGTGTCTTTCCCATTGTTTCCTGTCCTACCTACACAATTAATTCCAAAGGCAGTAGTCCAAGATCACCCAAGAGCTCACAAAGAAAAGGCTGAAGGTGCCATTGCTGCAGAAATAACAAGAGGCAGACAAAACCATCAGAAAGTACCACAATCAACTCAACAAACATGAGAGGGAACACACCAAACACAAAGAGAGCGATAAACCCACAAACACCAATAATGACAGAGAACCATCAGATCGAGAGAGGTATAACAACAAGGAGAGGAAGAAGAGGATCAAAGCTGGATCCTGATAAGAGAACCTTCATTATATATTTGGGAGGACCAGAGGTTGAGAGTCAATCTGAGAAGACACAGATATCACAGCTCCTGCCAAAGGCCAATGAAGTCAAAGCAAAGAAGTCAAAAGGGAGACTGCCAATCTTCCAAATCCGACAAGAACGAGATCAAGGAGAGTCGAGAAACCTCCAGAACGCTTAAACCTATTAAGTCAGAGAGAAAGACTAGTATCTAAATATAAACATAAAGGGCACAATTCTCCCGAAAAATAACTGCCACAAGTTTCCTGGTGCTTGGCCCAGAGAGGCTGGCAGCACTATTCAACGTTAATTTGTCCACTTAAAGGGCTTATCGCCACAAGTAAAGGCTCGCCAGCTGATTCACCGGCATCGTGCTCATCAGCCAACCCACTAACAAGGTCCAGCAGCACTTAAGCAGCACTTGCTCAGCCAATCCCAGCCAGCTTGCAACAATGGCGCCCAGATTTGGGGATGCAGATCTGGGGAGGCCCCTAGACGCAGTAGAGGTCAGGAGGGATGTCCTGTTCCCCCGAGGGTACCAGAGGGTCAGCCACAGGGCAGCCAGTGCTGGCTGGGACGAGGTGGCAGCGGCTGTGAGCGCTGGGAATGTGACCAGGAGGATTGGCCTCCAGTGCCGGAGAAAGGTCAAGACCTACACTGGGCAGCACGAGTGAGTAGACACCAATCCCCCCCCCCCCCCCCCCCCCCCCCCCGACACGATGCTGCAGACCATGGGGAACTGCCAGGCCTGGCACAGTCAGATGACGCAGGGGTAGCCGGGGCTTGAACCAGCTGCCCCTCCATCCCAAAGTGTACTCCAGTGCCCTATGGGCATCGAGCGGGAGGAGAGTCGCAGAGTGCCAGCCCAGATTCGTCCCATGGAGTGGGGATGGTGGCCACCAGCTCTCCTGAGTTCCACCCCTCTGATGAGGCCACGTCTCGCAGTCAACACGGGACAGGGCGGCTGGGCTGTGCATGTGCTCCCGACAAGTGAGCCGGGGCCCTTCGGTCCCAGAGCCCCCAGAGGGCACCCACCAGAGGCATCAAAAGCCACGGGACAAGGTAAGCAGCTGGCTGCCTCCAACTCAGATGTGCATCCAGGGGACACACCTAGACGCACTGGTAGAGCTTGGAAGGCAAAGCTCGCCGAGGATCACTGAGGCCACCGGGGGAGGGGGGATAGCTTGGGGTGGGTGAGGGAGGGGGTAACACCATCAGGAGAGTGGGGAATTGTAAAACACATTAAACACCCTTGAACACAACCAGTATGACGCCTCTATCACTTTCTTCTGCAATGCGGGCTGGCCTCCGAACCCTTGGCCCATTTCTCCAGCCATCTTCCTCCTCTCTCCCTGGGCACACCACGTGTTGGTGATGGTGTGACCGGGCACTCAGATTATAGCATAGATTGAGGAGCACTGGCGCTCAGCTTTCTGCGGTTTATCATCACCCCCCCTGCCCTCAACAGTGACCCGCTGATGGTGCCGACACACTCCCAGCACCCTGGAGCGATATGACACAGACTCTGGGGAAGGGTGGGAAATGGGAGTGGGGGGTGACAGACCAGGCCACGTCCTAAGTGAATCAGGCGAGTATGAGGGCCTCCCTGGCTATTCGGGTTTGTCGGACCCTCACTGCTGCTCCCATGATCTTCATCTGGTGGTCGCACATGAGCTGTATGTTCAGGAAGTGGAACCCCATTTTGTTAACACAGGGCACTGCCAGATGGCCCAGTGAGCGCAGGGCAACATGTGTGGCATCTTTACCCACTGGACCTGGGGCACCCCGGTGATGGTGGAGAAACCTGCAGCCTGGGCATCTTGCTGGGCTTGGTCCATGTCAAAGATTTCCACAGGGTATTCGTGACCTTTTGGATGCACCTTTGGCCTGCGAGAGACCACACAGGTTCCCGCTCGACCTTTGGAATGATCCCAAGGCGTAACAGTTCAGGGCTGCAGTGACCTTGATGGCCACCGGGAACACCTGTCCTCCTCATCCATGTGGTGCCAAGTCCGCGGACATAGCACAGGTGCCGCACCGTCTCCTTGTTGAGGTGGAGCTTCCTGCGGCACGGGCTGGACCCCACCCTGGGCCGTCGCAGGATCCCCCCTCCGGGTCCCTCCCTGGCTTGAAGGACGGCCGGGTCCTCAGGGTGTGGGGCGGGATCCATTACATGGGCCGCTACCTTGAGCATTTGCAGGCGCTGTTGCTGCCACCGTCTCTGGCTTCTGGCCGCCCGGGCTACCAGCAGCACCAATAGGGCAAATTCTGGGTCCAAAATCCCTGTCATAGCGTTCAATAGCTGTAAGGCATTGAGAAAGGGTGTTAGACTGACAAACAGCATTGGCTCCCACCCTGGGACCCTCTATTCCCCCATTGATTCCCCCCCCTCCCCGGAATGCCCTGCCCACACACCCGACCGCAGCAGGCTCCCCTCACCGGACCCCAGACCCTGTACCACGGACACCCACTCATAACGTCACCTAGACCGGGCGGTGGACCTCTCCCTATGGCAAGCACCCACCCTCCGATCATGGACATGTCCCTGGAGCTGTGTCCCATCCTCTGGGTGTTCAGATGTTGGCTGCTGCGTGTGTGGTGTTGACTCCCACAGTGTTCAGGGACATGTCCAGGCATCATGGTTTGATTGGGATTCTCCCACATGCTACATTGCCCATCCACTTGGGTTGTGTGAAGTGCCCACTTAACCACGATTGCCAATTCCATATTAGTAATAGCCTCAGCCTCACGGCCAGAGGCCTCGGCAGTAGGTGGGGGCTAAGGGTTGTTGGGGAAGACAGGCAGGGACAAGGATTGCCCCTGGAACAGGTATACACAAGCCAGGGGTTGGCATGGTGGTACTGCGAGCTGTTGCCCCCGAGTGCCACCCCCCCACCTTCCCATGGCAGCCCACCCCTGCGGAGAGCCCCTGCCTCCCCCCCTCCCCCCCACGAGTGACCCCCACCCCTTGTCGAGCACTGGGGCGGCAGGCCATCTATCTATCCCATACCTGCATATACCTAAATTCACTCCCCCCTCGGGAGCTGGTATTTCTCCTGCAACTCTTCCAGCCCCACGAACCTACCCTCCACAAACAAATCTCTGATCCTCTCGACCCTCTCCCTGCTCCAGCTCCTGTAAGTTGCGTCCAGCCTCGATGTCGCAAATCCATGATTTTCACAGATTGGCGCCAAAACTGACATGTCCCCCAATCCGGAGTGCTGCCCAAGCTGATTCCAAATTTTAAGGCATGCAACCACCACCAGGCTCGCAGTATACCTAGCGAGGGCAAATGGTAAGGGGGCAGTGGCCAATGCCTTTAAGCATGCCCTGACGAGGGCATCATGGTGGTGCAGTGGGTGAGCACTGCGGCCTCACGGCGCTGAGGTCCCAGGTTCGATCCCGGCTCTGGGTCACTGTCCGTGTGGAGTTTGCACATTCTCACCGTGTCTGCGTGGGTTTCGCCCCCAAAACCCAAAGATGTGCAGAGTAGGTGGATTGGCCAAGCTAAATTGCCCCTTAATTGGAAAAAATTAATTGGATACTCTAAATTTATTTTTTAAAAGCATTACCTGACGCAAGAAGCCTCCTTCATTTGCCCCCAATCTGACACCCTATCCCCCCACCACTACCGCACCTTTTCTACAATCGCCACCCAGTAATAATACAATAAATCTGGCAGTGCCAGCCCCCCCGGATGCCGTCCCCTCTGCGGGAAGGTTCTCCAGACCCTAGGTGTCTTGCCTGCCCATACAAATGCCAAAACTAACTTATCCACTCTCACAAAGAATGTTTTAGGAAGGAAAACTGGGAGAGATTGAAACGGGAACCTTGGGAGACTGTTCATTTTTTATGGCCTGTACTCTACCCACCAAGGAAAGCAGAAGAACATCCCACCTCTTCAGGTTCCCTCTCACCCCCTCCCTAGGCCGGCCAAATTCAATTTGTGCATCATGACCCACTCATGTTCTACCTGAATAGCAAGATACCTGAATTTTGTTTGGCCAGCTTGAATGGCAAGGTTTGCAAGTCTACACCTCGACCCGGGGAGTTCACCGAGAAGACCTCACTCTTGGCTACATTAAGTTTGTACCCCGGGCGGCATGTGGCACAGTGGTTAGCACTGGGACTGCAGTGCTGAGGACTCGGGTTCGACTCCCGGCCCTGGGTCACTGTCCGTGTGGAGTTTGCACATTCTCTCCGTGTTTGTGTGGGTTTCACCCTCACAACCCAAAGATGTGCAAGGTAGGTGGATTGGCCACGCTAAATTGCCCCTTAATTGGAAAAGAAAAATAATTGGCTACTCTAAATTTTTTTTAAAAAAATGTTTGTACACTGAGAGTGATCCAAAGTTCTTTAACCTCCCCAACCATAAGAGCAGGTCCAAAAGGTACAGTAACAAATCGTCCGCATAGAGCAACACCCTATGCTCTCTACCCCTCTTTCAATGCCACTCCATTCCTTTGACGACCTAAGTGCGATTGCCAGGGGTTCAATAGCTAATGCAAATAACAACGGGGACAACGGGCATCCCTGTCTCGTGCCCCTATGCGGCCGGAAGTATTCCGAGCTCAGCGCATTCGTCCTTACACTCGCCATGGGGCAGAATGTGACAATCTCACCCAGGAGATAAACCCAAACCCTCCCAGGACCTCAAACAGGAGGTCCATTCAATCTAATCAAAAGCCTTTTCTGAATTCATAGAAATAAATACACCTGGCACCTTCCCTCTAGATGTGACCATGACCACATTCAAGATCCGCCTAATATTACTCGACAACTGTCGTCCCTTCACAAAGCTGGTTTGACCCTCTGGGATCACTCCCTCCAGACACGGCACCAAGACCTTTGCTAGAACCTTCACATCAGTGTTCAACAAGGCGAGGGGCCTATAAGATCCACATTCCATTGGGTTCTTATCCTTCTTTGGAATCAGGGTGCTGGTCGGCGGCGGCACAGTAGCATAGTGGTTAGCACAGTTGATTCACAGCTCCAAGGTCCCAGGTTCAATTTCCGGCTTGGGTCACTGTCTGTGCGGAGTCTGTCTGCATGGGTTTCCTCCGGGTGCTCCGGTTTCCTCCCACAGTCCAAAGATGTGCAGATTAAGTGGATTGACCATGTTAAATTGCCCTTCGTGTCCAAAAAAGGTTAGGTGGGGTTACTGGGTTACGGGGCTAGGGTGGAGGTCTGGGCTTAGGTAGGGTGCTCTTTCCAAGGGCCAGTGCAGACTTGATTGGCCGTATGGCCTCCTTCTGCACTGTAAATTCTATGATGTGCCTGTATGTCCAGCAATTTCCCCCACGCAAATGAATCGTTGCACATCCGCAGTAGATGTGATGCCAGTAAAGCAGCAAATTGATTATAAAATTCCACCGGAAAGCCGTCGAGCCCCGATGCCCTCCCCGATTGCATTCAGTTATCTCCTGCAGTCCTAATGGCGCCTCCAGTCCCTGTCCCCTCTCCCTCTCCACCACCAGCGAGTCCAGCCCATCTAAACATTGCTCCATCTCAGAGTCCTCCGCCAGGGGTTCCCTGATAAAATGTCTCAAATGCTCCATTGATTTTATCCGGAGCTGTCACCAGCCCTCTCCCCCCCTAGTCCCTAACTGGGTGGGTGGGAACATTGCACATCCCTGGAAGATTCGGCATCAAGCCGACTTTGCATTTTAAAATCTATTTAAATGCATGGTAATCAGGTTTACATCCTCACTGTCTGTGAACCTATTTCCATTTACTGGGAGGGCCCGGGAACTGTTGCAAACTGTTTGACGCTTGGCGCAAATCATGTTTGAGTGTTCTGCTGGTATTTTCATGACATAGAAACTGCAGTGACGTAACGCAGCCAGAAAACCGGACCTGAAATATATTTGGATAAAGACTTGAAGATGGGAGATGTAGTATTATGGTGTTCATTGCTGAAAGAGTAAATGTGTTGGACTGGAGATACAATACTGCTCACATGATGACATAAGGGACACATGACTAAGAGTCAAGAAGGAGAATGATCGTGGCTTAGACAGAGTAACACCCGTCACCTTGTAAATCTGTAAATAGTTATGTTCCCACAATAAACTACTTACTGTTCAGGCATATCTCTGTCTCTGTAATAATTCCTTACCCAATCACACCCAACAAACAGCAACTGTCTGACATGGACACACTCCGTCAATTTTAACCTCTTAAGCATCCCAAATTTTAACCACTCTATTATTCTAAATCCTGTCCTATGATCTCCCTGTGTGGCTCAATGCCAACATTTGCTCTGTCACACACCCGCGAAGCATCTAGGAACGTTTTATGACATTAAAAGTAATATAGAAATAAAAGTTGTTGTGGCTAGATATGACTTTGTGATCCCATGCTCAACGATGTTGTCTATTACTCAGTTTTTATTTAGTAATCAAAACTGCACTTTGTCAGTCTGCATTCCCAATTAGCCATGTGGAGAGTGTACTTGACAACACTGAACTAATCCATTTTACCAAACACGAGATACAATCAGGTCAACTAAGGATCCTAAAAACAGGAAATTAGCCACTTGACCTTTGATTAGTTGTAAATTATTTTCACTTTGGGATGCCAAAGTTCAAGCTGTGATAGGGCAGGGGTCACCGTCATGGCTGGAACGCCGAGATTAGCTTTGCTGATGTTGCATCAAATCCCTGAATAACAATGATAGCCAATGACATTGCACAGTGAAAAGCAAATTGGTACATTCAATATTTATCCAGTTTATTGTACAAACCTCCAACCAGCATGCTGAAAATCTACACCATTCAACCGAAAACTAGATGAATAGCAAACTTACTTCTGCCAATAGGAGCACAAACAAGAGTCACATCCAGAAATTGCACTGAGGATTTCGTCTAAAATGTTGGGATCAGAGGCAGGGATGCTACTCACCGCACCACAAGAACTCCTTCAATCACAAAAAACAAGCCCCTACATTGAAAAGAGGCCTATCGTCTTTTCCTCGCATCCAGATTTCTGTTGAACAATGGATGACAAATATGCACGTTTCTGCATTTTCTCTGTACAGCCATGAAGTTGATTGAGACATTGCTATTAGTATTATGAGGGGCAAAGGGGAAGAATGGGGGGGGGAGTGGAGGGGGTGGTCATGCATCTAGAAATGGAGCCCATTTATTTCCTGTGAGTTAATTTGTAAGACTCAGTGAGAAGCAATGTAACTTGAAGGGACCTCTGTAGTGTGCTCACTTGCCCAGAGGGTAACTACATATGACGGTGATGAGGTATAGAGGCCAGAGGCTCATTACTGTATTGAACTGAATTAGATGCTGGTGGGGAACTCCAATTGGCTTTGGCAGCCTTGGAGCTGCAGGAACCCTCCTGCAGCTGAACACATTTTCAGCTTTGCATATGGCATTAAATGGGCTTGCAAGGCATGTTTTTTTCAAATCAGCCCGAGAGGCTGTTTGGCATCATAATGTTCCCACAGCAACAGATTTGAATGTATGGCACACCTGTGCCAGCACCCTTCCCAGCATGATGCAATGTGTAAGCCTCTGCAGGGACTAACCAGAAGCTGTAAACCTGCTATTTTGGCTTCTGTAATGCCAGCTCCAGTAATCAAACACCCATGAGAAGGA
The DNA here is from genome assembly GCF_047496885.1 of Scyliorhinus torazame. Classification (NCBI taxonomy): domain Eukaryota; kingdom Metazoa; phylum Chordata; class Chondrichthyes; order Carcharhiniformes; family Scyliorhinidae; genus Scyliorhinus; species Scyliorhinus torazame. The sequence continues at coordinate 202,011,942 of NC_092708.1, read as the reverse complement.
TGGAAAAATGGAGGACTGGCAGTGCTGGCTCCAGCAGCACTACAGAGCAGAATTGTTGTTCTGCACGCAGATACGGGGAGAATGTGCAAACTCCACACAGACAGTGACCCGGGCCGGGATTGAACCTAAGTCCTCAGCGCTGTAGGCAGCAGTGCTAACCACTGCGCCACCGTGCCGCCCAGGTACGTCAGGGATGGGGCATTGATGGTCCTGCTAAATGTGACGCTATCAAATGGCATGACACGGAGTTTATAAAGAAGACCATGAGGGAAATCGCCGACATAGCCATACACAGACTAATCATGGAGGGGGGCTTTAACTGTGTACAGGACCCGTTGATGGACAGGTCAAACCCCAAAATGGGGAAGATGTTGAACATTGCAAGAGAACTAGGGGTATTTATGGAGCAGATGGGAGCAGTAGACCCATGGAGGTTCACGCACCCAAGTGTAAAGAAATTCTCGTTCTTCTCCCAAGTACACAGGGTCTACACCAGAATCGACTTCTTTGTGGTGGGGAAATCGGTGCTTCCAGAGATTGTAAAATGGAATATCCACGATGGTAATCTCCAATCATGCTCAACACTACATGAATGTGAGGTTGGAGATGGGCCATGCCCAACATCACCCATGGAGGTTGGACACTGCCCTCCTGGCCGACAAGGCCTTCTGCGGGAAAATATCACAGGTCATAGATGAGTATATTATCAACAACCTGAATGTGGAGGTCTCACTCTACACGTTTTGGGAGGTCCTGAAGGCTGTGATGAGAGGGGAGGTTATCATGCACAAAGGGCGCAGAGACAGGGAAGAGAGGATGGTCAGGCAACAATTGATCGACTCCATACTGAAGGTGGACTGGCGGTACTCTGCGGCCCGGACCATAGAGCTTCTGGCAAAGAAGAAAAACCTTCAAATGAATTTTAACCTGCTGTCCACCAGGAGGGCGGGCACCAACTCCACCAGACACAGGGGACCTTATACGAACACAGAGAAAAAAAACAGCCACCTGTTGGCTCACTAACTGAGAAAGCAGGCAGCCATGAGGGAAATAGCGCAGAGTAGGACGACAGACTGGTAGCCAAGCCGAAAAGGGTCCATGAAGCATTCAAGAGTTTCTACTGGGGGCTGAATCCGGGGACTTTGGGATGAAACAGTTCCTTGATGGACTAGACATGGCAGGCGGGGGGGAATATAGGAGGAGGGGGCTGGAAGCACTGCTGGAATTGGGAGAAGTCATGGAGAGCGTTAACTCTATGCAGGCATGGAAGGCGCCAGGACTGGATGGGTTCCCGGCAGACTGCTACAAAAAATCCATGGCAGCACTGGCCCCACACTTGCGTGAGATGTTTGCAGACTCGCCAGGAAGAGGTACCCTGTCTCCAACACTCGCACAAGCCACTATCTCACTGATATCCAAGAAAGACAAAGACCCATCAGAATGCGGTTCCTATAGACCGATCTTGCTGCTCAATGTGGACCTGAAAATACTGGCAACAATCGTGGCGACTGGAGAACTGGGTACCAGAGGTGGTCGCAGAAGACCAGACGGGCTTGTCAAGTGTAAACAGCTAACAGCGAACATCAGGTGCTTGCTGAACGTGTTAATGACCGCAGTAAAGGCCTTAGACAGAGTCAAGTGGTAGTACCTCATTAAGGTACTAGAGCTGTTTGGGCTGTGAACAGGATTCACTCCTGGGTGAGACCCTTATACAACGACCCATGGTGAGCGTGCGGACCAACACCACCAGCTCTGGGACCAAGACCACCAGCTCTGAATACTTCCAGCTGCCAGGGGCACAAGGTAGGGATGCCTGCTGTCCCCGCTCCTGTTCGCCCTGGCATTTGAACTGCTGCCGATTGCCCTCAGATCGCCGAAAAAATGGAATGGGATCCAGAGAGGTATCAGAGAGCACAGATTCTCACTCTATGCAGATGACCTGCTCCTCTACATCTCGGACCCGCAAGGCAGCATGAAAGGTATCATGAAGCTCCTAAAGAAGTTTGGAGCTTTCTCAGGCGATAAACTCAACCTGAGCAAGAGTGAAATCTTCCCGGTGAACCCACAAGGGAGAAGGGCAGAGCTGGAGGGACCACAGTTCAAACAAGCCCAAAGCAAATTCCGCTACCTGGGGATCCAAATTGCCCACAAATGGAAACGGATTCACAAATGGAACCTGATGAGTCTGGTGGAGGAAGTCAAAAGGGACCTGCATAGGTGGGTACATTCCCACTCTGCACAGCTGGGAGGGCGCAAACGATCAAGATGTACGTGCTGCCCAGGTTCCCCTTCCTGTTCAGATCCATGCTGATCTACATCCCCAAGGCCTTCTTTAACAGAGTGGACAAATTGATCATGGCATTCATCTGAGAGCAGGGGCAGGGGGGGGGGGGGGGGGGGGGGAAGAATATAAGGATCCCCAAAAGGGTTCTACAGAGAAAAAGTAGTATTGGGTGCGTGGCCCTCCCAAACCAACAGACTACCACTAGGCAGCCACAGCAGCGAGAGTGAGGGAATGGGTGAAGGAACCAGATGCAGAAAGGGTGAGGACGGAGATGCATAGGGATGTCCCTCCGACCCCTCATCACAACGGCACTCCCATCCCTGCCAGCCAAACATTCAACAATCCCAGTGGCAGGAGCCACACTCCGAACCTGGAACCAACTAAGACAACACTTCAGTCTGACCGAAATATCCACCATGGTCCCCATCTGCAGCAACTGCCAACCATGATGGACGCCATCTTTAAGAGGTGGAGACAGGATGGAGGGATGCTGACAGTTAGGGACTTCGACAGAGACAATAAACTAGTTGAACTGAGGGAAATGTTACAAATGTCCAACGGGAATGAACTGCGACACAAGTCAAATCCATCCTCCGCCAGGAGACGACATCATGCCCATAGACACTGAGACACTCAATGTTAGAGGGACTGTTGGACACAGGCGACTTAGGTGGGGGAAACTAGGGGCACCTGTATGGGTGACTGTTAGAGGGGACATGCTCCCTGCTGGACGAGACATGGGAAAAGTGAGAGGAAGAACTAGGGACAGAATAAGGCCGGGATTCTGGAGTGAGCCAACTCCACCTTCACTTTTTAAAAATTTGTTCAAGGACCTTGGGTGTTGCAGGCTGGGCATTTATTGCCCATCCCTAATTGCCTTTGAAGGGGCAGTTAAGAGTCAACCACATTGCTGTGGGTCTGGAGTCACATGTCGACCAGACCAGGTACGGATGGCAGATTTCCTTCCTTAAAGGACATTAGTGAACCAGATGGGTTTTTACAACAATTGACAATGGTTTCATGGTCATCATTAGAATTTTAATTCCAGATTTTTATTGAATTCATAGTTCACCATTGCAATGGCAGGATTCGAACCCGGATCCCCAGAGCATTACTCTGGGTCTCTGGTTTACCAGTCCAGTGACAATACCACCATGCCACCGTCTCCCCACAAGACTAAGCCTAAGCAACTGATAGAGGTGCACAGAGCGCACCAAACTAAAACCCGAATGAACAGGTTCTTCTCCGAGGTGGAAGACAAATGTGAACGGTGCCAGAGAGGCCTGGCCAACCACATCCACATGTTCTGGACATGCCCCAGGCTTGTCAGATTTTGGACAGCCTTCTTTGAAGCAACGCTGTGAGGTGAGAGTGGAGCCATGCCCGAAAGTGACAGTCTTCAGAGTATCAGATCAGTCAGAATTATTCATGAGCAAGGGGTCTGGCGCCCTTGCCTTTCCCTCCCTAATCGCCTGCCGAAGAATCCTACTTGGCTGGCAATCAGCAGCACCAACCAAAGATGCAGACTGGCTGCCCAACCTATCGGAATTTCTCCACCTGGAGAAAATCAAATTCGCCATCGGAAGAGGGCTTCCACAAGGTGTGGAAGCCATTCACTATATTGTTGCAGGAGCTGTTTGTAGCCAACAGCCAATAGAGCGGGGGGAGAGGGGGTGCACACAAAAGTGCCAAAGAATAAGGAGAGAGAAGAAGGAGGGTTTGGTAGAGGGAAAGGGAGGGGGAATGGAAACAGCCGGGGCAGACGGCGGGGGGCTGAGAGCAATACCACAAAGAAAGGACCCGACAGCAAGGTCAAAAGGTCCCAGGCCAGAACAGGGGCAAGTAAATGCCGAACTAACCCTGTACGGGGAGGGGCACCACGCCCTCCCAGATGGAACCATGTAAATAAAACCGGTGAACGAGCCGAGCCACTGCACATCCAAAAGAGAAGGGACAGGGATAGGCGAGGTACCCCACTTATAACACCTCCTTCTCCCGTCTTTTGTGATGGGGCTGACACACATAAATAATTAAAACCCTGAAAATATGTAAGATAGAATGCGACGCCAATGAAATACCTAAATAGTCAGGCGGGGTGAGATGGGGGAAGGTGGGGGTTAGTTGATATTGGTGGGGAGGGGGGTTACACCTGTTATTATATGTCTATGTATGTTTTGTTTGCAAACTTGTAAAAAAATGTTAAAACCTCACGACAAATATTTTTTAAAAAGAGAAGGCATTTGGATCACCTTTGGTCGCAGAGGCCACTCCTTTGTAAGGTTCCTTATGTGTGACCAGTCCTGGATTACCCAGACCCGATGCCAGACCAACCTGTGGTGGCACCCCGCAGATATCTCAACGCCAACATACGGAACGTGGCCTCTTTGGATTCTGACATGGAAACACAGGCTTCTTAAGTCTTTGATGCAGATTCCACTGTGCAGCTGTCTCCAGCCAACATTCTGCCATGGCGTTCCTGTAGGAAACAGCATTCCCCTTTGCGGTATACACTGCCTGACCAGGCACCTCGGGTACACGATGCCCCACCTGAACCAAAGCGGGTCGGGCGTCCTCCTCCTTCCTTAGGGGAAACTCAATCTGTGTTGTATATAAGGCCGGCTAGTTCGGCACCGACCTGCCAAGATCAGGGGCGAAATTCTCGGGAAACGGCGCGATGTCCGCCGACTGGCGCCCAAAACGGCGCAAATCAGATGGGCATCGCGCCGCCCCAAAGGTGCGGAATGCTCCGCATCTTTGGGGGCCGAGCCCCAACCTTGAGAGGCTAGGTCGGCGCCGGACGTATTTCCGCCCCGCCAGCTGGCGGAAAAGGTCTTTGGTGCCCCGCCAGCTGGCACGGAAATGACATCTCCGGGCAGCACATGCGCGGGAGCGTTAGCGGCCGCTGACGGCATTCCCGCGCATGCGCAGTGGAGGGAGTCGCTTCTGTCTCCGCCATGGTTGAAACCGTGGCGGAGGCGGAAGGGAAAGAGTGCCCCCACGGCACAGGCCCGCCCACGGATCGGTGGGCCCCAATCGCGGGCCAGGCCACCGTGGGGGCACCCCCCGGGGCCAGATCGCCCCGCGCCCCCCCCCAGGACCCCGGAGCCCGCCCGCGCCGCCTTGTCCCGCCGGTAAGGTAGGTGGTTTAATTTACGCCGGCGGGACAGGCATTTTAGCGGCGGGACTTCGGCCCATCCGGGCCGGAGAATCGAGCGGGGGGGCCCGCCAACCGGCGCGGTGCGATTCCCACCCCCGCCGAATATCCGGTGCCGGAGACTTCGGCAACCGGCGGGGGCGGGATTCACGCCAGCCCCCGGCGATTCTCCGACCCGGCGGGGGGTCGGAGAATCTCGCCCCAGACTCGCGGCGCCTTCCCGCGGTTTTCCGGCGATCGGAGAATCGCTGCCAGTCGCGCGTGCGCCGTCGACGCACCGCTGGTCGGGGGTAATTCTCCGTGGACACCGGCTGAGTTCCCCACCGGCGCGGTTCACGTATGGTTCCACCCGGCAGAAGCTCGGTGTAGTGGCGGTGGTGGCCGTCCTGGTGGAGGGGTGGGGGGATCCCTCACAGCGGGGAGCCTCCACGACGACCAGGCCCACGATCGGAAGAGGGGGGTCTACGTCTCCGGCGCCGGCTCACTGTGTGGGTCCACCATGTCACGCGAGGCCAGCGCCACAGGCGGCCACCGCGTGCATGCGTGGACCCGCAGCCGGAAGTGCAGGGCCCCGTTTCAGCAGCCGGGGCTGTGTGGGACACTCCGGGGCTCTGCAAGCCCCCTTAAAAACGGAGAATCATCCCGGACTTTCAAGAAAAAAGTCCAGAGTGATTCGCGGCCATTTTCCCGTGGGCGTGGGGACATAGCCCCATTATTGGAGAATCCCGCCCCCGGTTCGGAACTACCAGGACTTGTGTATTATAGCCTTGTAATAAAACTAGGTTTCTTTGATACAACTCAGTGTGGAGTCTCTGTGGCATTTTAAAACTCCGCCGACTTCATCACTCTCCCTGGCAGCTCCTGCGGCTGAACCAGACAGTTCGGAACTTTCTTGTTATATTTCACCTACCGCATAGCTGCACCATCACCGTCCACTGCCACAACCCCTCCGGCCTCAACCTATCTACTGCAGGGTTGACTATTCCAATGAGCTCCTGGCCGAGTTCCCACATTCTATAATCCATAATCTTGAGGTCATCCTAACCCTGCTGCCTGTATCAAGATCTTTCCTGTGCTCACTGAATTACATTCACTCCTGGTCAAGTAAGGCCTCAATTTTAAAATCCTTGTTTTCAAATCCCTCCTTGGCCTTGCCTCTCCCTATCTCCAAGATCTCCTCTCGCCTTACAGCCCCTAAGATCTCAGCGCTCCAGCGTCTTGAGCATTTTCTAATTGAATCACTCGATCAATGGTGACAACAGTCAAAGCCCTAAGTTGGGATTTCCTGGTGTGCTAATGGTGGGCACCGCTGCGTGTAGGACTGGAAAATTTAGAGGGAAGTCTAAGATCAATTGACTTTTGGCTGCTTTCCAAATGTTTCCATAACGCCCACAGTGGTTAGCACTGTTGCTTCACAGCTCCAGGGTCCAAGGTTTGATTCCCGGCTGGGTGACTGTCTGTGCAGAGTCTGTACGTTCTCCCTGTGTCTGCGTGGGTTTCCTCCGGGTGCTCTGTTAAAAATAACCCAGCGGAGTGATGGCCAGCGTTACTGTCGCCTTTTGCATGGTAGGACCAGGTATTGAGGTACCGTGATGTCGAGGGTAACAGAGAAAGTTTTTTTTTAGTGTTTTAAGGTGCAGCAATCAGACGATCGGGTGGCCTGGTCGTCCTTCTGGAGCGTCTGGGCTTCAGCGATGATCCTGGTGGGGGCCCTGGCGGTTGTGACTCCGGGAACGTGGTGTCTTCCTCCCTGGCAGCTTCGTCACCCCTAGGCGGCGCTGTTGGCGCGAAAAGTGGGCAGGGGGAGTGGCGCCTGTAGGGAGCGTCGGTGCCCGTTTGGCGCCGGGTAGGGGCGGCGGCAGTACTGACCCTCCGGTCAGGTGCTGCGGGGAGGGTGGGGGTGGGGGCAATGGTGCAGGTGCGCGTGGGGCAACGGCGGGCGCCAGGTCCCAAAGGGAGACCGTGTCTTGGAAGCCGTCGGGGAACGCCACGTAGACGTACTGGGGGTTGGCATGCAGCAGGTGGACCCTCTCGACCAACGGGTCCGACTTGTGCGCCCTCACATGTTTCCGCATCAGGACGGGTCCGGGTGTCGCTAGCCAGGTTGGGAGCGAGGTCCCGGAGGAGGACTTCCTGGGGAAAACAAGGAGACGTTCGTGAGGTGTCTGGTTTGTGGTAGTCCATAGCAGCGACCGGATGGAGTGAAGGGCCACTGGGAGGACTTCTTGCCAGTGGGAGACTGGGAGATTCCTGGACCGAAGGGCCAGCAGGACGGTCTTCCAGACGGTTCCGTTCTCCCTCTCTACCTGCCCGTTTCCCCGGGGGTTGTAACTGGTCGTCCTGCTGGAGTCGATGCCTTTGCTGAGCAGGAATTGACGCTCATAAAGGAGGATAACCCCCTATCACTGTGAATGTATGCGGGGAAACCGAACAGTGTAAAAATACCCTGGAGGGCCTTGATGATGGTGGTTGCGGTCTTGTCCGGGCAGGGGATGGCGAATGGGAACCGGGAGTATTCGTCAATCACGTTCAGGAAATACGTGTTGCGGTCGGTGGAGGGGAGGGATCCCTTGAAATCCATGCTGAGGTGTTCAAAGGGACGGGAAGCCTTTATCAGATGCGCTCTCTCTGGCCGGTAGAAGTGCGGTTTGCACTCCGCGCAGATTCGGCAGTCCCTGGTGACTGTCCTGACCTCCTCGATGGAGTAGGGCAGGTTGTGGGTCTTAACGAAATGAAAGAAACGAGTGTCCCCGGGTGGCAGAGGTCCCCGTGGAGGGCTCGGAGGCGGTCCACTTGTGCGGTGGCACAGGTGCCGCGGGACAGGGCATCAGGAGGCTCATTCAGCTTCCCGGGACGGTACAAGATCTCGTAATTGTAGGTGGATAGTTCTATCCTCCACCGCAAGATCTTGTCATTCTTAATCTTGCACCACTGTGCATTATCGAACATGAAGGCCACCGACCGTTGGTCCGTGAGGAGAGTGAATCTCCTGCCGGCCAGGTAATGCCTCCAGTGTCGCACAGCTTCTACTATGGCCTGGGCCTCCTTTTCGACCGAGGAGTGGCGAATTTCGGAAGCATGGAGAGTGAGGGAGAAGAAAGCCACGGGCCTGCCCGCTTGGTTGAGGGTGGACGCGTCGCTCTCGACCTGGAAGGGGAGGGACACGTCGATGGCGCGCATCGTGGCTTTTGCGATGTCCGCTTTGATGCGGCAGAAGGCCTGGCGGGCCTCAGTCGACAGGGGGAAGGTTGTGGACTGGATGAGGGGTTGAGCCTTGTCGGCGTAATTAGGGACCCATAGTGCATAATAACTAAAGAAGCCGAGGCAGCGCATTAGGGCCTTGGGGCAGTGAGGGAGGGGGAACTCCATGAGGGGGCGCATGCGTTAAGGGTCGGGGCCTATGACTCCATTTCGCACTACGTAGCCTAGGATGGCTAGACGGTCGGTGCTAAACACGCATTTCTCCTCATTGTAGGTCAGATTAAGGAGGTTCGCGGTCTGGAGAAGTTTTCGGAGGTTGGTGTCGTGGTCCTGCTGGTCATGACCGCAGATGGTGACGTTATCAAGATACGGGAACGTTGCGCGTTAGCCGTACCGGTCAACCATTCGGTCAATCTCACGCTAGAAGTCCGAGACCCCGTTCGTGACACCAAAGGGAACCCTTAAAAAGCGGTAGAGCCGCCCATCTGCTTCGAAGGCAGTGTACTAGCGGTCCCCATGACGGAGGGGCAGCTGGTGGTAGGCAGACTTGAGATCCACCGTGGAGAAAACCTTGTATTGCGCAATCCTGTTTACCAGGTCGGCTCTACGGGGGAGAGGGTACGTGTCCAGCTGCGTAAACCGGTTGATGGTCTGGCTATAGTCAATGACCATCCTATGCTTCTCCCCGGTCTTTACCACCACTACTTGAGCCCTCCAGGGGCTGTTGCTTGCTTCGATGACCCCTTCCTTCAGCAGCCTTTGGACCTCGGACCTGATGAAGGTCCGGTCCTGGGCACTGTACCGTCTGCTCCTGGTGGCGACGGGTTTGCAATCCGGGGTGAGGTTCGCAAACAGGGAAGGCGAGTCAACCTTAAGGGTCGCGAGGCCGCAGACAGTAAGGGGGGGAATAGGGCCGCCAAATTTAAAGGTCAGGCTTTGTAGGTGGCACTGGAAATCCAGCCCAAGAAGGGTGGCTACACAGAGGTGCGGCAGAACGAACAGGCGGAAATTGCAGAATTCCCTGCCTTGGACAGTGAGGTTCGCTAGGCAGAACCCCTTTATCTCCACTGCGTGTGACCCGGAGGCCAGGGAGATCCGTTGGTTTACGGGATGGGTGACAAGGGAACAGCGCCTTACCGTGTCGGGGTGGACAAAGCTTTCCGTGCTCCCGGAGTCGATCAGGCACGACGTCACGTGGCCGATGATAGCAATCGTTGAGGTGGCTTTCGCTAGCGTCCGGGGCCGACTCTGGTCCAGGATCACGGAGGCCAGCTGCAGCAAGGGGAAGGTCTGGTCATGCAGCGTGGAGTCGGCAGTGCTGGGGGCCTGAGGCCGGTCCCGGGTAACGGAGGCCAGTTGTAGCAAGGGGCATTTCTGGTCAGGCAGCGTGGAGTCGGCGGTGCTGGGGGCTTGAGGCCGGTCCCGGGTAACGGAGGCCAGTTGTAGCAAGGGGGAGGTCTGGTCAGGCAGCGTGGAGTCGGCAGTGCTGGGGGCTTGAGGCCCCATCCAAGATGGCGTCAGCCACGGGTCGCACATGGAGTCCGGGGATGCGGAAGATGGCGTCGGCGAGGGACAAAATGGCGGCGCCCACCCATCCAGCGTGGTGGCCGGGGGGCAAAATGGCCGCGTCCGTGGGTCGCACGTTGCCTGGGGATAGGAGGGCGGCGGTGGGCCTTGGACGGCCGGGACCTGAAACAAAGGCTGCTGATAGTCATTGGCAACCGCTGCCACGGCGCGGGCCTGGCAGACCGCGACATAGTGGCCTTTCTTGCGGCACCCTTTGCAGGTGGCGGTGCTGGCCGGGCAGCGCGCGCGGGGATGATTCGCTTGGCCACAGAAGAAGCAGCGTTGGCCGGCGGTGAAAACGGGCCGTCTAGCGGCGCAGGCCTGCGGGGTTAGCAGGAAAGTCTGGGGGGCTGCCGCGACAGGGTGCCACGCAGCCCAGGGGAGCGCCGTGCGCCCGGGAGCAAAAGCCAGTGCGTTTTTGTACGCAACATCCATGGACCCTACCAGGGCCCGTGCCTCAGTGAGGCCCAGCCTGTCCATTTAAAGGAGCCTTCTGCGGATGTCGGGGGAAGTCATACCTGCCACGAAAGCGTCCCGAATTAAAAGTTCCGTGTGCTCGTTCCCCGTGACTGCTGGGCAGCCACAGTTCCGGCCCAGCACTAGTAGAGCCCGATAGAAGTCTTCCAGTGTTTCTTCAGGGCTCTGCCTTCTAGTTGCCAACAGGTGACGGGCGTAGACCTGGTTCAGAGGACGGATGTAATGTCCTTCTAGCAGCTCAATAGCTGCAGCATAATTCTCCGCCTCCTCGATCAGATGGTAGATCGCAGGGCTGACTCGTGAGCGTAGAAGGTGCATTTTCTGCCTTTCCGTGGGGGTGTCGGCGACCGTGTCGACGAAGCTCTTCAAACACGCCAGCCAGTGCTTGAAGATAGCAGCGGAGTTGTCTGCGTGGGGACTGAGCTGAAGGCACTCCGGCTTGATGCGGAGGTCCATCCTTTCAGAAGTAATAGTTGATTAAATTGATGCACAATCAATTACTCGTGAGACAAGGAGAGTCATACTAATCGGCTTTAATCAGCTAGAACTGTACCCAGCAGCTTCGATACAAAAAGTGAAGGCTGCTGGGACGGCATTGGTTCTTATACCCCGCCTCTCAGGGCGGAGCTATGTACGTTGGCCAATGGTAGACTCCTAGGTCTAGCCAATGGGCATCCACCTCTCAGGTACTGCAATACCTGGTATTACCACACTCCCATAAGTCCCAAAAGACACACTTAAGTACCTGCAAATGCTCGCATTCTGAGCATTGTCTTGCATCTTTGACTTTGTCTATATATATGTTTCTGGAACATACCTCTTCATTCACCTGAGGAAGGGCCAGTGCTCCAAAAGCTAGTGATTTGAAACAAACCTGTTGGACTTTAACCTGGTGTTGTAAGACTTCTTACTAATCTCTGTAATTCACTCCTTAAGCCCCTTTGCCTCTCTACCGCATGTTCCTCCTTTAAGACACTCCTTAAAACCAATCACTTTGACCAAGCTGAAGATGCTCTGGCCTAATATCTCCTTACGTGATTCCTGACAAACTTTGTTTGATAATGCTTGTAAAACTCAGGGACCTTTTCTTTACATTGAAGGTGCTATATAAATGCACTATTGTTGTTGAGCAGGCACAGGTTCCCACTTAAAAAGAAATCAAGCCCATCAATCACAGATATTACTGAGTTCCAAATCAGAGCATGAAATAGTCTGCAAAATTACACAATAAAATCACAAAGGGAACAGCAGCTGTAATGTAGACAGCTTCATTTACTCAACAAAGATAGCCCCAGTGTGCTTGTTAATTGCCTCAACCAATGGCCTCAATATTTAATCAGAATTTTCGAGACAGTTATTGCCTCATAAATTCACCAGTGATCACATCAATCAGTTAAATAATAGTTTGAGGACAAAGCAGACTCCCCTTGAATGCCTGAGATTTAATTAAACCAAGAAAGGCAGCATTTTCAGGATGAACGTGAGGCCGGGGTTCTTCGCCTAATAGCAAAAAAGCTGGAGAGGAGATTCAATAGAGGAGCTCAAAATTCTGAAGGGCTTTGATAGAGTAGTTAGGGAAAAACAGCTTCCGCTAGCGTGAGAGGGCAGTGTCTTAAGATAATGCCCAAAGATTTGGAGCGAATGAAGATTTATTTTCTTGAACTGTTGTAATGTGTTATGTAATGTCTGAAAGGACAGTGGAAGATTTCAAAAGAAAATTTGTTAACTATTAGAAAAGAAACATGAATTGCATGGCTATGGAGTCTTGGCAGGGGAGTGGTGCTAATTAGCTAGCTCTTTCAAAGAGACAGCACTTGCACAATGGGCGAACTGGCCTCTTTCTGTCCCATATCATTCGACTGCACAAATGAAAGAGCAATACTGCTTGTAGAGGTCAATTTTCCAAAGTCGCTAGCAATGCGGCTGTCGTAAGATCAGGGGCGGGATTCTCTGCAATCGGCGCGATGTCCGCCGACTGGCGCCAAAAACGGCGCGAATCAGTCCGGCATCGCGCCGCCCCAAAGGTGCGGAATCCTCCGCATCTTGTGGGGCCGAGCCCTAACCTTGAGGAGCTAGGCCCGCGCCGGACAGATTTCCGCCCCGCCAGCTGGCGGGAAATGCCTTTGGTGCCCCGCCACCTGGCGCAAAACTGACTTTGCCGTGCGGCACATGCGCGGGAGCGTCAGCGGCCGCTCACGGCATCTCCGCGCATGCGCAGTGGAGGGGGTCTCTTCCGCCTCTGCCATAGTGGAGACTATGGCGAAGGCGGAAGGGAAAGAGTGCCCCCACTGCACAGGCCCGCCCGCGGATCGGTAGGCCCCGATCGCGGGCCAGGCCACCGTGGGGGCACCCCCCGGGGCCAGATCGCCCCGCGCCCCCCCCCCAGGACCCCGGAGCCCGCCCGCGCCGCCTTGTCCCGCCGGTAAGAGAGGTGGTTTGATTCTCGCCGGGACAGGCATTCCAGCAGCGGGACTTCAGCCCATCGCGGGCCGGAGAATCGCTGGGGGGGGCCGCCAACCGGCGCGGCGCGATTCCCACCCCCGCCGAATATCCGGTGCCGGAGAATTCGGCAACCACCGGGGGCGGGATTCACGCCAGCCCCCGGCGATTCTCCGACCCGGCGGGGGGTCGGAGAATCCCGCCCCAGGCACCTGACATCACAGGACTAATACATGGGCTTTCCAATTTTCTAAACTGTCACCCTGGGATAAAAACTGAGGCCATTCCTACTGATATCCCAAGGTAATTGCCGATTGCTGACTCATTGAGGGGTGGGGGCAGTTCCATTTGAGCCTGACCAGAGGAAATGGACGTCTGTGGTCATATCGCCAGGCCTGCTTAAGTTGTAAGCTGTTGAAACATAGGGGGCGTCATTCTCCGACCCCCCTGCCGGGTCGGAGAATGGCCATTGGCCGCCGTGAATCCTGCCACCGCCAAAGTCTCCGGTACCGGATATTCGGCGGGGGCGGGAATCGGGTCGCGCCGGTTGGCGGGCCCCCCCGCTCAATTCTCCGGCCCGGATGGGCCGAAGTCCCGCCAAGAAATTGCCTGTCCCGCCGGCGTAAATTAAAGTAGGTATTTACCGGCGGAACAAGGCGGCGTGGGCGGGCTCCGGGGTCCTGGGGGGGGGCGCGGGGCGATCTGAGCCCAGGATGTGCCCCCACGGTGGCCTGGCCCGCGATCGGGGCCCACCGATCCGCGGGCGGGCCTGTGCCGTGGGGGCACTCTTTCCCTTCCGCCTCCGCAACGGTCTCTACCATGGCGGAGGAGGAAGTGACTCTCCCCACTGCGCATGCGCGGGAAACTGTCAGCGGCCGCTGACGCTCCCGCGCATGCGCCACCCGGAGATGTCATTTCCGCGCCAGCTGGCGAGGCAACAAACGCTGTTTCCGCCAGCTGGCGGGGCGGAAATCCCTCCGGCGTCGGCCTAGCCCCTCAATGTTGGGGCTCGGCCTCCAAAGATGCGGAGCATTCCGGACGTTTGGGGCAGCGCGATGCCCGTCTGATTGGCACCGTTTTGGGTGCCAGTCGGCGGACATCGCGCCGTTGGGGGAGAATTTCGCCCAAGATATGTGGCAGCCAATTGCATCAGAGCAAGGTCCCAAAAATAGCAAACCAATAATGGCCAGAAAACCTATTCTAGTGATATTGATTGAGATATAAATGAGACCGGGGAGTAGATGCTTGCTCTTCTTCGATATGGTGCCATGGGATCTTTCATTGAGGAGGCCTTGCTTTAACACTTCATTCCTGATGATGGCACATCCGGCAGTGTGACACTCCCTCAGTATTGTACTCGTGTGTCAGCCTGTATTTTGAATAATCTTTACAAGAAAGCAACAGGAGTCCGAGCAACAGTATAATATGGTGCTTGTTATAACCCTACAGGTGGTCAAAGGATTTGCAACCTCAGAGTGCCTAGGGCCCCACCTGAGTACGATCTACCTAGATGAGGGGGACGGAGTTACCCCATTAATCCAGAGGCCCTGGGACATAAATACCGCAGCCCAAGTGTGGGCGGGAGAGCCCTCAAGGAGTAGGACGTGCAATACAATAGGTATAATAAATATTTGAGTTTCTTACAGTCATCATGTCCAAGTGGTCGCTTGCCTGGGACCTTACACTGGCGACAAGGGCAAAGTGGAGCTGCAGGAGATGCCATTTCCTCCGGACCAGGTCCACCTCGACCAGGTCTCAGAAGGCCTACATCCAGGCTGCGGGTATACCACTGATCAGAAAGTTAGAGGTGTTTGATGCCGAGACGTGTGACTGGAGCTAGTATATCGAGTGAATACGCTGGTTTTTTTTGGCCTAAACAGCATTGTTGGGGAAGACAGACAAACGGTGACCCTCCTGGCAGTTTGCGGAACAGACACTTATAGCATCATCAACAATCAAATGTTTCCGGATTCATCCGACACCCGTCAGTTTGTGGAATAAGTCTCTCTGGTGAGCATTTTGATCCAAACCGTCGCTGATTGTCTGCTGTTTTCACATGGCCACCCTAAACCAGGGAGAGTCTATGACCGAATTCCTGACCCGTTTACAGAAGATTGCCAAGTCCTGTGAGTTTGGCCCGACGGTACTGTAGCACAGTAGCACTGTTGCTCCACAGCACCAGGGACCCGGGTTCAATTCCTGGCTTGGGTCTGCACATTCTCCCCGTGTCTGCGTGGATTTCCTCCGGGTGCTCCGGTTTCCTCCCACAAGTCCCGAAAGATGAGCTTGTTGGGTGAATTGGACATTCTAAATTCTCCCTCAGTGTACTCGAACAGTGTTAATGTAAGCCTACTTGTGACATTAATAAAGATCATTATTAATTATTATTATTATCTGAGGCTGGTCTGTGGCATCCGCGATCCACCGACCCAATAACGGGCGACACAGAGCACCGTGTCCAGGAGCTTCGCGGAATGGCTGTCCTCAACCAACGGTGGCCAGCTGGACACGGAATGGCCTCTTCCCGTGATGTAGTTCAGGACTTCCACCATTGGGGACATGCCCCTCATGACCAGTACCAACGGCAACACTTTCTCTGTGAGATAGGGCATCAGTCCCCCACACCGGAGACTCCCGACCTATGGGATGGACACGCGGAGAAACCGGCAAAACGGCGCAGCGAGGAGGACACATTTTGTGAACGACCAGGCGGAGGCACCCCACCGCCTTTGCTGTATCTGGGTGCCACAGGTAGCACCCATTCAGGTGACGGTCCAGATCAACGACTTCCCTATACAAATGAAACTTGATACCGTTGCTGCGGTCTCAGTGATCAGCCACCGCACGTACGACCGGAACCGCTCGGGAATCCGTGCTTTGACATTGCGGAACACCGGTGCACAGCTGGCAATATACATGGGGGAGCCTTTGGAGATCGCGGGCACCTTGGACGTTCCCGTGGAATAAGCAGTCAGTGAAAGGTTTGGACCCCAGTTTGCTGGGTTGGGATTGGCTGATACGTCGTCAGCTGGACTGGCATCAAGTGTGCCGCATGTATCCCAAAGGGCTGGTTTTGGTTTTGGCACATTTTCCAGGGGGTTTTCTGGAAGGATAGTACCACCCGAGAAGTCTCAGCCAAGTTTTCAGTGGACCCCAAGACCCAGCCATGGTAGTTTCAGGCCCACTTTTCCCCTACGCGCTGAAGCCAAAGGTGGATACACAATTGGATTGCCTGGAGCAGTTCGGGTCATCCACCCAGTGCAATTTGCAGATTAGGCTGCACCAATTATGCCAGTCATGAAGCTTAAATGGGCTAGACAGCTGATTTGTGATGCAGAACAAGGCCAGCAGCGTGGGTTCAATTCCTGTACCAGCCTCCCCGAACAGGCGCCGGAATGTGGCGACTAGGGGCTTTTCACAGTAACTTCATACTTGTGACAATAAACGGTTATTTATTTATTTAATGGTTCCATACGTCTTTGCGGAGAATATAAAATGACCATCAATCAAGTGTCCAGTTTAGACTGCAGCCCATGTGAAGACATGGACACAGATGGACCCATTTTGGCCAAGGTCCATCACATAGTGTTTGGTGGCCCAGCATCATGCTCTGCGGAGGATCTGCGCACCTTCACCACAAAGGTGGCTGATCTCAGTGCAGAGGATTACATCCTGCTGTGAGGCTCCCGGGTGGTCATCCCTGAATGTGGCCAGGAGGCAATCCTGCAAGACCTCCACAGCAGACACCAGGGAGTCCCTAAAATGAAGATGTTGGCCCGGAGTTATGTATGGTGGCCCGGAAATGACACTGCTATCGAGGCTTTAGTGAAACAATGTACAAGGTGCCAGGAGCACCAGAAGCTCCTCCCTGCAGCTCCACTCCATCGATGGGAGTGGCCGGGCTGACCATGGTCCACCTCCACATAGATTTCGCGGAACCTTTTCAAGGATATCAAGTACCTCATCATCATGGACGGCCATTCAAAATGAATGGATGTCCACCGAATGACCACAATGACATCAAGAATCACCACTGAGCGACTCAGGTAGACTTTTAGTGTTCACGGACGTCCCGAGGCATTGGTGTCGGGCAACGGCACCGCTTTTATGAGTTTGGAATTTGCCGACTTTCTGAAGCAAATCCAAGTCTGTCATGTGTGAACTGCACCTTACCACCTGTCATCCAATGGTTTGGCCGAACATGCAGTGCAAACGATTAAGCTCGGCATGCGGAAGCAGACCTCAGGTTTTCCGGAGACCCGCCTCGCTCGTTTGCTTTTCTCCTACAGGACCACAAGACACACGACCACCGGAATGGTGCCCTTGGAACTGTTAATGGAATGTTGGCTGCCACTGTCCCTGTGGAGCTTGCACATTCTCCCCTTCTCTGCGTGGGTTTCACCCCCACAACCCAAAGATGTGCAGGTTTGGTGGATTGGCGACTTTAATTTGCCTCTTAATTGGAAAAAAAATAATTGGGTACTCTGAATTTTTAAATGGCCGTCGCCTGCGCAGAAGGTTGAGACTCGTCTTGCTGGATATCGGGGAAACGATCCATGAGCAGCAAGAACAAGTCGGGATGAGATGGGCCGAACCCATCTGAGTATAGATTAATGAGGGGGATGGAGCTACCCCCTTAAACCAGAGGCCGCTGGCACATAAATACCCCGGCCCAAGTGTGGGTTGGACACGGGAGACTCTTTGGGGAGCAGGAGGTGTAATATAATAGGTATAATAAATTGTTGAGTTTCTTACAGTCATCGCTTCCGAGTGGTGGCTTGCCTGGGACTTTACAGTGCTGAAAGCCAGAAGATTGACCAGGCGTGGCACATCATCATATAGCTCAGCTCTGGATTGGTAAAGAGACAGTTTCCAACTGGAACAGGGTCATGGAGGTGGCCAAAGACAAGATATTGGAAATGCGTATGTGGCAACCTTGATGGCAAAGCAACAACAAATGGCTCTGGATACTGATATAGGAGATATCAGATACTTGGTGAGGCTTTCTTGTTGAATCTCTGCCCAGTTGCAATGACGAAACAACCTACTGCGTGCATCTTCTTATCAATGAGGTTCCCATACCCAACGGCTGAAACTGCAACTGGGATCCTTGTTATAAATGTGGAAACTGGAAAATGTCCTCTCAGTTTTCAAACACTCGCTCTTTCTTAAAGAAGGAGACTTTTCACCATCGACTTGATCTTTGTTAAAGCATTGTCCAAGTGTTAAAATTACCTTACACTCGATTCGCGAGTAACTTTGGGACTGACCAGTGGCAAGTAACATTCGCAACACAAGTCTCAGGCAATGAGCATCTCCAAGAAGTGAGGATCTAACCATCTCCCTTTGACATTCAATGGCATTACAATCACGGAATCCCCCACTGTCATCATCCTGGGGGGTGGTGACCATGGACCAGAAACTGAACTGGGCCAGACATATTGATAAGCTAAAGTCGCCATAATCCCAGTGACCAAATCACTGGTGGTGATTTAGCCTGAGGGTCGCCACGCCTCAAGTGAGGGACAAGGTTGAAAAGGCAGGCCTTCATGAATAACCTTGTATAAATAACGTGGCTACAAAAGCAGGCCAGAGATTAGGAATCCTGCAGTGATTAACTAGCCCCCTGACTCCCCAAAGCCTGTCCACCACCTACAAGGCACAAGACAGGAACATGATGGAATATTCACAACTTGCCTGAATGAGTGCAACTGCAACAACACTCTAGCTCAATAACATCCAGGACAAAGCAGCCCACTTGATGGGTACCCCTTCCACAAACATGCACTCCCTCCACCACCACTGCACAGTGGCAGCCATGTGTTATCTACAAGATGCACTGCAGGAACTCACCAAGGCTCCATAGCCAGCACCTTCTAAAGCCATAGCCACACCATCTAGAAACACAAGGACAGCAGACATATGTGAACAACACCATCTGGAGGTCCCCATCCAAGTCACTTGCCATCCTGACTTGGGAGACATATCGCTGTTCCTCCACTGTCACTGGGTGAAAATCCTGGAACTCCCTCCCTAGCAGCACGGTGGGTGCACCTACATCACCTGGATTGCGGCGGTTCAAGAAGACAGCTCACCATCTTCTCAAGGGCAATTAGGGATTGGAAATAAATGATGACCTAGCCAGCGATGTCCACATCTGGTAAATTAATTTTTTTTAAAGCTTGTTTAGATTTGGAAGCTGAAAAAGGGTCAAGGGGGGAATCAGCCATTTTGAAAGAAAGAAGTTGTTTGGATAATTTTCATTTTTACAACGCAATAGCAAATCAAAATGTGAAACAGAAATCACTGCCAAGTAAAACATTAGCAGCAAGGCTAGACAGTTCCACACTCTGAACAGTTACTGAAAAAAAACCAATGTTTAAGTACTTGAGTGTAGCAAGTTCAGAGGTGGATTTTCCACACTTCAGGGTTCACTCAATCCAGCTCCTCCTTAACCCTTGTTAAAAAATAAATGCTGAGATTATCCACCCCCATTTTCAGGGGGCAGGGATGACGGCAGGGGCGGAAAACCCCACGGGTGTCCAAACCGGCAGTGGTGTTTCCCTGATTAATTGCCCCCGCCCGATCAATGACATAATGGGTATCGCGACCTTGAACGCCAGGATCCCCATCTGAACACATTTACATGTCATTATCAATCCATTCACATCGGTGTGTCAATCACAACAGATGCCCCACAACATGCCCCCATTGATCAGAAACCACTGGAGATGCACAGGTGGATACAGCCCCGATTTGGGGGGGAGGGTTGGAGAGAGGGTGGAGAGGGTCATGCTGGGCAGTACCATGGCACTGCCCAACTACTGCCCCCCCCCAATCATAGGACCCGCCCCTTACATTTTTATTCCCGTGTGTTATAGATAACACGGGAAGACCCGCCAACACTGCAATGGGCTACCCTTCACTTTTCCCACCCGCGGTGACATTTTGCCAAACAATTGCCAACATTCCACCCAAAGGCTTGTCTTTATAGCTCCTTTTGCTGCCTCAGGATATCCTTTACAGTTAATGATAAACTTGCATGGTCATTTTGAAATATGGCAGCCAATTTATGGACAGCAAGATCCCACAAATGACAATGTGATAACCAGAGGGCAGACTGGCCCTCGGTTTAGCATATCATCCAAAAGGCAGTGCCTCCGGCATTGCTGCACTGGAGCCTCAGCTTGGATTTGTGTGCCCAGGTTTCCGGAGTGGGATTGACCTGCAGGCTCAGTTGGTGAGAGGGATAGCCAATGGGCCACAGCTGAACACCTTACCTGAGGTAGTCTGATTCCCACTGTTTGGAGGACATGGAATGAGGAACTTTTCATGTGAATCAGAAACTGGCTGCTACATGAGGAATAGAAAAAAATTATATTCAGCGTGATCTTCCACTGCTAAATGTTTTCAGAAGTCTACAGCACATATTATAATTCTAATTACTTATGTCAGTGTTTTATGCTATATGGAAACAAATGACTAAATGAGCAGCAGCCCACAGATCTGCAAAATGGCTGTTTTTATTGGCATTTCACTCACATCCTGATCAAAGCAGTGAGCGTGATTCATGCATAACTTTTCTTGGCAAACTAACTATGCTGGCGCTAATAGTTGACTCTAATGGTCGACCGTGATCAAATGACGAGGTGACAAAAAGGGTTTCTGTGCCTCCTCTCGGTCAAATCAACATCCGTCACGTGGAAACAATTAACGGCTAATTTATGGTACAACATTGGGCTTGCCAACTCTGGAAGTCTTGTTACTTGACCTCTTACCTCCAACTGCCCCACCCAATCAAACAGGACATTTTTCCCAAGTTCAGTATTTTATCACAAATCGGCAAAAATACTTAAGGAAAAACCACACATTTGTTTTTCATGCTTCCAAGATTTTTTCCCTGGATTTTGTTTACATCAGTGTCTCAGAGTCTAATTCTTAAAGCCTGCAGGACAATCCTTGTGGATTGGCAATCCGTCTACTTCTTGAGTTCGCTGCCCAAAGGTGACTATCAGTTAAACCATAGCTAAGCGCTGTCCTTTTTTTTCTAACTTAAAGGTAGGGTGAGGAGGCAGACCCCAAATCTACCTCAGCAGGAACAGAGGTTCAACCCTGTGCTGTTGGCATTAATCTGATCCACGCGCTTGCTGTCTCACCAACTAGGCTAATCAGCCCTTCCTTGCAACCCACGACACCACGTTGGAGTGAGACAGAAACAGCTGACTTTAATCCCGCTTGTTCCATTCAAATGGATTCAAATCAGGTTCTTGCCATTCCTGGGTGAGCAAACGGTGCGCTGGCAAGAAACACGTGACTGGGGCGGGCAGAGAACCCACCCCTGATTGTGGCTTCAACTTCACTTCCCTGTTGTCACCCACAACCTATGACTCCCTTGTCTGTTAAGATTCTATCTAACTCAGCCTCTGCTGCTCTCTGGGTGGGGAAAAGAACTCCACAGACTAATGATCCCCAAAAGTAAAAAATTCTCCTCAACTCCATCTTAAACGGGAGGCCTCTTATTTATTTATTATTTTTATTCTCCTCCTTTTTCACATTTTCTCCCATATTTGCACCCAACAATAAACAATAATCAGTAACGAATGTAATGTCAATCCCCACATCAATAACAACAATCCC
Organism: Scyliorhinus torazame; assembly: GCF_047496885.1. NCBI lineage: Eukaryota > Metazoa > Chordata > Chondrichthyes > Carcharhiniformes > Scyliorhinidae > Scyliorhinus > Scyliorhinus torazame. The sequence goes on along the minus strand of NC_092708.1, from coordinate 201,990,184 downwards.
ATCCTCCCACCAAACCCCAGACATTGGCCCGCATGTTAACATAAACAAATGACAAAAAGGAATCAGGAATCACCCATAGTCACCATTAACACATACAGTCCCCCTCCCCCCAACCCTCGCAACACCCTCCCTAATGTTCGATGCGATCCAATTCTCGAAAGTGCATAATGAATAACACCCATGAATTGTAGAACCCCTCCATCCTTCCCCTCAGTTCAAATTTGACCTTTTCAAGCGTAAGAATTCCAGCAGGTCCCCCCGCCACGCCAGGGCACAGGTTGGAGAGGTTGATCTCCACTCTTAACAGTATCCGCCTTCGAGCAATCAACGAGGTGAAGGCTACAACATCTGCCTCCGCACCCGTATCCAACACCGGCTAGTCCGACACCCGACTATGGCCTCCAGAGGGCTCGGGTCCAGTTTCACTTGCACCACTTTAGAGATTACCCTAAACACCTCCTTCCAGTCATCCTCCAGCTTTGGACAGGACCAAAACATATGAACGTGGTTTGCGGGGCCTCCCCCGCAACGTTCACACACATCTTCTACCCCCTCAAAGAGCCGGCTCATCCTCGCCCTTGTAAGGTGCGCTCTGTACACCACCTTCAGCTGTATCAGCCCCAACCTCGCACACTAGGTGGCTGGGGGGGCCTCTTATTTTTAATTGTTTCCCCTAGTTCAGTTTCCCCAACGAGAGGAAACATCCTCTTAATATTCACCCCAATAAGTCCCCTGAGGATCTTATGTGTTTCAACAAGATCACCTAACATTCTTCTAAACCCCAATAGGTAGAGGCCCAGTCTGTTCAATCATACTTCCTAAGATAAGCCGTTCACCCCACGAATGAATAGGGTCAACGTTCTCTGAACTTCTTTGGGTGGGATTATATGCTTCTTCAAATAGGGAGACTACAAATGGACACTGTGGCACTCTACCAGTTGCAGCTTGCCAACATAAAAATGACCCATTTATCCTTACTCTCCACCTCCTCTTCGCTAACTAACCCTCTATCCATGTTACCCCTACATCCAATGGGCTCTTATTTTGTGTAATAATCTTTGAGGTAGCACCTTATCAAATGCTTTCAGTATCCAAGTACAGTACATCTACAGGTCCCCCCTTATCTACCATGCCTGTTACTTCCTCAAAGAACTCTAATATATAATTAAACATGGTTTCCATTCAGCCATGTTGGCTCTACCTGATTGCATTATGATTTTCTAAGTATGCGGCTATATATAGCAGGACATATATATAAGAAGTTCCCAATGATAGATGTTAGGCTAACTGACCTAAAGTTTCCTGCTTTCTATCTTCATCCACACTTGCTTGGGTCCATTACACAAGACTTGAACCCATAGCTTTCAATGTCAAAGTTATGAGTGCCACCCACTGAGTAACAGCTGATAACTATTGCTGAACATGCATCCATTCAGGTGGCAGGAGCGCCGGAGTATCCCCAGGGGCATGGGCAGAGCACAAGTGTTTAACCAGCTGCAGAGCTAGTGAATAAACTATTTTGTTGAAAGTCCTTGTTGTTAGTGATTCAGGGAACCCACAACGTCTACAAACCTTACAGGAAATAAATTATTTCTGTGCGCAGCCACTGTCCCACAAACAACAGTGAGTTGAATGACTATTTGTTCTGTGTTTGGTGGTCTTGGTTAAGGGGATGAAAGCTGACTGGGGCACCAGGAAAACCTTTCGACATTCTTCAAAACAATGCCACAGGACCACATTCTGGGAGTGGAGTCCCCGCAGTCAGCATCGCAGTGGAGCAGTCTGGGAATGGTGTCCTCACAGTCAGTGGTGCAAAAAGCAGTCTGGGAATTGTCCACGCAGTCAGCATCGCAGTGGAGTGGTTTTGGACTTGCAGTCAGCATCACATTGAAGCAGTCTGGGAATGGCGTACTTGCTGTCAGCACTGCAATGAAGCAGTCTGGGAACAGTGTCCACACAGTGAGCATCGCAGTGAAGCAGTTTGGGAACGGCATCATTGCAGTCAGCGTGGCAGTGAAGCAGCCTGGGAACAGTGTCCTTTCAGTCAGCATTGCAGTGAAGCGGTCTGGGTGTGGTGCCTCGTGGCCAGCATCACAGAGAGTTTGGGAAAGGTGTCCTCTCAGTCAATGTCACAGTGAAGCGGACTTGGAACAATGTCCTTGCAGTCAATTGTGCAATGAAGCAGTCGTGATTTTAAAAAGTATTTTTTGAAGAAGTGATTAACTGAGAAAAAACACAAATAAGTGAAAGCCAGGGTCATTATAATAAAAGTAATACAAGTAAACAAAGTAGGGTAAGGAAACTAAAGTTAATGTAAGGGAGGAACGTCAATAGTATTCTTATATAATCATAATTTTTGTTAAAAAAGGGAGTAAATAAGAGGCTTGAGGGTAGTCATGGCAGGAGAGCTCACACCCGGGATTTGCTCCTCTTGTGTTATGGAAGCTTCAGTTGCCCCTGGTGACCACATGTGCAGGAACTGTGTCCAACTGCGACAACTGGCTAACTGCATTTTGGAGCTGGAGCTGAGGATGGATTCGCTGTGGAGCATCCGCGATGCTGAGCAGGTCGTGGATGACATGTCTGCGAGGTGGTCACATCACAAGTGAAGATTGAACAGGCAGAAAGGGCATGGGTGACCATCAGGCAGAGCAGAGAAAGGCAGGTAGTACTGGTGTCCCCTGTGGTCATCCCCCTTTCTAACAGATTTATCATTTTGGATACTGTTGGGGAGATGACTGTACAGGGGAAACAGTGGCAGCCAAATTCAGGGTCCCATGAATGGATCTGCTGCACAAGAGGGGAGGAGAAAGAACAGTAGGACTATTGTGGTAGCGTTTCTGTGGTTGCAAAAGATCCTCCAGGATGGTATGTTGCCTCTGTGGTGCTAGGGTTTGGAATGTCAATCAATGGCTCCAGGGGGGGAGGACAAACAGACAGATGTTGTGGTACATATTGGTACCAACAATATAGACAGAAAAAAGGATGAGGTCCTGCAAGCAGAATTTAGGGAGCTAGGATGTAGATTTAAAAACCAAATCGAGAAGGTAGTAATCTCTGGATTATTCCAGTGTCCCGTGCTGCTGAATACAGAAATAGGAGGTTAGTCCAGACAAACGCGTGGCTGGAGAGATGGTTCAGGAGGGAGGGTTTTACATTTCTGGGACATTGAGACCGTTTTTAGGGACGGATGCAACTGAACCGAAATGAGGCCAGCATCCTTGAAGGGAGGTTTGCTTGTGCTTTTGGGGATGGTTTAAACTAACTTGGCAGGGCGGTGGAATCCTGAGAGAAGGTTCAGCAGGGGGAAATGCACAGTCAAAATTAGAAGAGACAGCAAGTGAGTAAGGGAATTTGGCAAGATTGGATCGGGCTTATTTTAATAAAAGGAGTCTGCCGGAACAAGGCAGATGAGTTGAGGGTACAAATTAAAACATGAGGATTTGATGTCATTGCTGTCACTGAGACATGGTTGGGAGAGGGGCAGGATTGACGGCTCAGTATTCCAGCATACAGGATCTTCAGGCAAGACAGCGAAGAAGGTAAGAGAGGAGGGCGTGACACGATTTTGATCAGGGAATCAACTACACCAGTCAGGAAGGACAACATCTCAGAAGACTCGTCAAATGAAGACTTATGGGTAGAGCTTATAAACCAAAGTGAGCAATCACATTGGTGTGAATGTTCTATAGGCCCCCTAACAGTCTGAGAGATATAGAAGAGAAGATATGGAGGCAAATTCCAGAGAAGTGTAAAAGTGACATGGTTGTGTTAGTGAGGGTTTTCAACTTCCCCAATATTAACTGGGGTCATCATAGTGTAAAAGGTTTAGAGGGAGCAGAATTCTTAAAATGCATCCAGGGAACTTTTTAAGCCAGTAGGTAGAAGGTCCTACAAGAAAGGAGGCGATCCTGGACTTCATTTTAGGCAACAAAGTCGGGCAAGTGGTTGAAGTATGAGTGGGGGAGCAAGAATGGGCCTGAAATCAAAGTTCTAAATTGGAGTAGGCTGATTTTAATAAAAACAGATATCATTTGGCCAGAATGGGTTGGAAGCAGATACTTTTAGGTAAATCTGTGACTGAACAGTGGGACACATTCAAGAAGGAAATAGAGAGAGTACAGGGTCAACATGTTCCAATAAAGAAAAAGGGTGGGACCAATAAATCCATTGAACCCTGGATATCGAGGGACATACAGCATTGGATTAAAAGAAAAAGAGAGGCTTATGGCAGATATCGAGGGCTTAAAACCGCAGAAGCGCTAAAGGTGCATAGAATGTGCAAGAGAGAATTAAAAAAGAAAATTAGAAGAGCAAAAGGGGAGGTGAAAGGATTTTGGCGGGTAAAATAAAAGGAAATGGTAAGTTGCTTTACAAGTGCATTAAGGGTAAAGGGATATCTATGAAAAGAGTACGGCCCATTAAGAACCACAGTGGTAATTTGTGTGTGGAGCCAGAGGATGTAGGTAGGGTTCTGAGTGAATACTTTGTGTCGGTGTTCATTAGTGAGAGGGACGGTGGTGGGGATAGAAATCAGGGAGAAAAACGATGATGAAATTAAATAAATTAACATTGACAGAGGGGATGATCTGGCAGGCTGAAAGGTAGACATATCTCCAGAGGCAGATGAATTGTGTTTCAGGCTGTTCTGAGAGGCAATGGAGGAAATAACAGGGGTGCTGGCAATAATTTTCAGTTCCTCACTGGCCACAGAAGAGGTGCCAGAGGACTGGAGGATAGCCAATGTGCTACCATTATTCAAGAAAGGAGGAAGGGATAAACCAGGACACTACAGGCCAGTCATTCTAACCTCAGTGGTGGGGGAACTATTGGAAGCTATTCTGAGAGTCAGAATTAATCTGCATTTGGAGTGGCAGGGATTAATCAAGAACAGTCAGCATGGTTTTGTTCAGGGGAGGTCATGTCTGACCAACTTGATTGAATTTTCCAAAGAGGTGACCAGGTGTGTGGATGAGGGAAATACATTTGATGTGGTCTACTTGGACTTCAGCAAGGCTTTTGATAAGGTCCCACATGGGAGACTGATAGCGAAAGTAAGAGCCCAGGGGATCCAAGGAAATTTGGTAAATTGGAGCCAGAATTGGTCAAGTGTCAGGAAGCGGAGGTGATGGTCAGGGGTATTTTTCTGACTGGAATCCTGTGTCCAGTGGGGTCCTGCAGGGATCACTGTTGTTGGCCCTTGCTGTTTGTGGTTTACATAAATTATTTAGATATGAATGTGGGAGAGTTGATCAGTAAGTTCTCAAATGATATGAAAATTGGTGGAGTGGTAAATAGCGAGGAAGATAGCGTTCGAATACAGGAGGACATGGCATGCTGGTCAGATGGGCTAATCAGTGGCAAATGGAATACAATCAGGATAAATGTGAGATGATGCACTTGGACAGGACAAACAAGGTAAGGGAATACATAATGAACGGCAGGGAAGCACCGAGAATCAGAGGGACCTCGATGAGCAAGTACACAGATACCTGAAAGCAGGGCAGGTGAGACAGTGGATGCCTTAGGGTGTGAAGTGCTGGGAAAAAAACAGAGAGTCCCGTTTTGGGCGCATTTAGCGGTCTGTTTCTCGGCACCTGCAGTGCTGAGAATGGCCCCACTTGGCGAGGAATGCCCAGCCGAGTCTGCACTTACATCCATTTTTAAATGGCGCCCCGATCTCTCAATCCTCCTCGGCATCCCTACCACAGCCTCCGAACTCCCCAATGCCCTAACTTACCTGATAGGGGGTCATCGAGCTCCCTTCCCCTCACCCCATCTCATAATGGCAAGGCACCTATGGTTCTGATCCCTGGCATGGGCAACCTGGTACCTGGACTTCTTGGCACTGCCAGCTTGGTACCCTGGCAGTGCCACCTGGGCACCCTGGCAGCGCAGGGTGGCACTGCCTAGGTGCCCAGGTGGCAGTGCCAAAGTGCCCAGCTGGTAGCGGGAGTGCCTGGGTACCATCCTGCCCGGAGCACGACTGCCCAGGGGCCTCTGATAGCCTGGGAAACCGCCCAGGTGCATTATGTTTGTGTGGACTAGCGCTAAATGGCACCATGGCGAGGTGTCCCATGCATGGGTGTTCATTCCCGGACCTCAGAAAAAACGGTTGCTGAATAGAACTGCTCACTTAAATATGTAAATCTGGATCTCACGAGGCGTTCAGAGTGTCGCAAATCTTGTGAGAGACCTCTCATAAGATTTAACCGCCTTGTTGCGTCACCGAGTCGGGTGCGATGAGGCCGTTTGATCAAACCCCGAGAGTTTAAGAGAGGGGAGGTTATGCTGGTGTGGCGCACAAAGACTCCGTGAGACGAATAGAGTGAAGTCGATGAGGCTTTATTAAGCGTGTCTGTTCCCCAGCAGCCCGATAGTAAACTGGCCTGCGGGGGAAGGCACCGGCTTCTTATACTTCGCCTTCAGGGCGGAGTATGAGGTCAACGGCCAACCAGGACCCGGGATCTGTCAGCCAATGACATTAGGGCTTCCAGTCCCACATGACCCCCAATACATACTACCACATTCACCCCTTTGTCAAAAATGAACCCGGCGGAGTGATGCTTCGTATGGTGGTAAGGGTTTACAGGGCTGGTCCTGGGAGGATAGAACATTCACATGGCAATACAGTATTGGACAGTATCGTCCTGTTACAACTATTTACAGAGGGTATAGGAAAAATAAAATGTTCATTGGACAGTCCATCTTTGTTTTACATCGACGCCATGAGTCGGTCGGGCGGTCTGGTCGTCCGTGTCGATCGCCTCGGCCCCGGCGGTGGTGGTCGTGCTTGTACCAGCGTTGTCGCCTCCGGGAGCCGCACGGTTTCAGCTGTCGGTGCAAAGGGGAGGGGGACTGATCCTCCTGGGAAGGGGGCGGTCGCGGGGTGCGGCGGTGGCAGGAAGGGGGGCGGTCGGGTTGATGGTGTCGGGGGGGTGTGCGTGGTGCCGGCGGGCGCCAGATCCCGCAGGGAGACCGTGTCCTGTCAGCCATCGGGGTACTCCACGTAGGCGTACTGGGGGTTTGCGTGGAGGAGGTGAACCCTTTCGACCAACGGGTCCGCCTTATGTGCCCGCACGTGCTTTCGGAGCAGGGTGGGTCCTGGGGCCGCCAGCCAGGTCGGCAGCGACGTTCCAGAGGAGGACCTCCTAGGGAAGACAAGGAGACGCTCATGAGGCGTTTGATTAGTGCTCGTACATAATAACGACCGGATGGAATGGAGAGCGTCCGGGAGGACCTCCTGCCACCGTGAAACTGGGAGATCCCTGGACCGTAGGGCCAGTAGGACGGCCTTCCAGACCGTGCCGTTCTCCCTTTCTACTTGCCCGTTCCCCCGGGGGTTGTAGCTGGTCGTCCTGCTTGAAGCTATGCCCTTGCTGAGCAGGAACTGGCGCAGCTCGTCACTCATGAAAGAGGACCCCCTGTCGCTGTGGACGTATGCGGGGTAACCGAACAGCGTGAAGATGCTGTTCAGGGCTTTAATGACTGTGGCCGCGGTCATGTCGGAGCAGGGAATGGCAAAAGGGAAGCGGGAGTATTCGTCCACTACATTAAGGAAATACGCGTTGCGGTCGGTGGAGGGGAGGGGCCCTTTGAAATCGAGACTGAGGCGTTCAAAGGGGCGGGAAGCCTTAATCAGGTGCGCTCCATCTGGCCTAAAAAAATGCGGTTTGCATTCTGCGCAGATGTGGCAGTCCCTTGTGACTGTACGGACCTCCTCTAAGGAGTATGGGAGATTGCGGGACTTGATGAAGTGGTAAAACCGAGTGACCCCCGGGTGGCAGAGGTCCTCGTGGAGGGCTTGGAGGCAGTGAATTTGTGCGTTGGCACATGTGCCGCGGGATAGGGCATCGGACGGCTCGTTCAGCTTTCCGGGCCGGTACAAGATCTCATAGTTGAAGGTGGAGAGTTCGATCCTCCACCGCAAGATCTTGTCGTTCTTGATCTTGCCCCGCTGTGCATTATCGAACATGAAGGCTACCGACCGTTGGTCAGTTAGGAGAGTGAATCTCCTGCCGGCGAGGTAATGCCTCCAATGTCGCACAGCTTCCACTATGGCTTGGGCTTCCTTTTCCACTGAGGAGTGGCGGATTTCTGAGGCGTGGAGGGTTCGGGAGAAGAAGGCCACGGGTCTGCCCGCTTGGTTAAGGGTAGCCGCTAGAGCTACGTCAGAGGCGTCGCTCTCGACCTGGAAGGGGAGGGACTCGTCGATGGCGCGCATCGTGGCCTTTGCGATGTCCGCTTTGATGCGGCTGAAAGCCTGGCAAGCCTCTGTCGACAGCGGGAAAGTCGTGGTCTGTATTAGGGGGCGGGCCTTGTCTGCGTACTGGGGGACCCACTGGGCGTAGTATGAAAAGAACCCCAGGCAGCGTTTCAGGGCTTTTGGGCAGTGCGGGAGGGGAAATTCCATGAGTGCGCGCATACGTTCGGGGTCGGGGCCTATTATCCCATTGCGCACTATGTAGCCCAGAATGGCTAGCCGATCGGTGCTAAAAACGCACTTGTCCTCGTTGTACGTGAGGTTCAAGGCTTTGGCAGTCTGGAGGAATTTTTGGAGGTTGGCGTCGTGGTCCTGCTGATCGTGGCCGCAGATGGTTACATTGTCGAGGTACGGGAACGTGGCCCGTAACCCATGTTGATCAACCATTCGGTCCATTTCCCGTTGGAAGACCGAGACGCCGTTTGTGACGCCAAAAGGGACCCGTAGGAAATGGTATAATCGCCCGTCTGCCTCGAAGGCTGTGTACTTGCGGTCACTTGGGCGGATGGGGAGCTGATGGTAGGCGGACTTGAGGTCCACGGTGGAGAAGACTTTATACTGGGCAATCCGATTGACCATGTCGGATATGCGGGGGAGAGGGTACGCGTCTAGTTGTGTGTACCTGTTGATGGTCTGGCTATAGTCAATGACCATCCTTTGTTTCTCCCCTGTCTTCACTACTACCACCTGCGCTCTCCAGGGACTATTGCTGGCCTGGATTATGCCCTCCTTTAGTAGCCGCTGGACTTCGGAGTGAATGAAGGTCCGGTCCTGGGCGCTGTACCGTCTGCTCCTAGTGGCGACGGGTTTGCAATCCGGGGTGAGGTTCGCAAACAAGGACGGGGGTTGCACCTTGAGGGTGGCGAGGCCGCAGATAGTGAGTGGGGGTATGGGGCCGCCGAATTTAAACGTAAGGCTCTGTAGGTTACATTGAAAATCTAAGCCCAGCAAGGTGGGGGCACAGAGTTGGGGAAGGACGTTAAGTTTGTAGTTTTTGAATTCCCTCCCCTGTACCGTTAGGGTAACTATGCAGAATCCCTGGATCTGTACGGAGTGGGATCCTGCAGCTAGGCAAATCTTTTGTGCGCTGGGGAAGGTAGTTAAGGAACAGCGTCTTACCGTGTCGGGATGTATAAAACTTTCCGTGCTCCCGGAGTCGACTAGGCATGACGTCTCGTGGCCGTTAATTAGGACTGTTGTCGTCGTCGTCTGGAGAGTCCGGGGCCAAGCCTGATCGAGTGTAACCGAAGCGAGCCGTGGTTGTAGTAGTGGGGTGGGATCCGTTGTTGCCGTCCAAGATGGCGTCGGGGATGGACAAAATGGCCAACCCCATACATCGCCCGTGGCTGAGGGGTCACAAGATGGCGTCGGGGGTGGACAAAATGGCCACCCCCATGCGTCGTACAGGTCGGGGGCGGTCCAAGATGGCGGCGCCCCTCCTCCCCTCGTGGTGGTCGGGACCCAAAATGGCGGCGTCTGCGGGTCGCACATGGTGTGCTGGGGGGTCTGGGGGCGCTAGGACCGCGCGGAGTTCCTGCATTGCGAGCGCCCGGGCCGCGGGCGCTAGGACCGCGCGGAGTTCCTTGACTGCGAGCGCCAGGGCCGCGGGCGCTAGGACCGCGCGGAGCTCCCTCGCCGGGGACAGCGGTGGTCGGGGCCCAGGCCGGCGGGTCAGTACCGCGAGCGCTGGGACTGTGCGGAGCTCCCTCGCCGGGGACAGCGGTGATCGGGATCCAGGTAAGTTGCACCGGCGGGTCAGGCGTGGGGCGCGGGACGGGGGTGAGGGCCCAGGTCGGCGGCGCCGGCGGGTCAGTCATGGGGCCGCGAGCGCTGGGACCGCGCGGAGCTCCCTCGCCGGGGACAGCGGTGGTCGGGGTCCAGGTAGGTTGCGCCGGCGGGTCAGGCGTGGGGCGCGGGACGGGGGTGACGATGGCGTTCGGGATGCGAAAAACCCCCTCCTCTCCGTGGAGAGTGTTGGCCGGCACCCAAATCGGGAGCGCCGGCGGCGGGTCGTACATGGACTGCGGGGAGGGGGGTTGGGGAGCGTAGGCGGCGTGCAGGGCTCCCAGTTCTCCCGGGACCGCGGTGGTCGGGACCCAAAATGGCGGCGCCTGCGGGTCGCACATGGCGTGCTGGGGGGGGGTTGGGACGCATAGGCTGCCTGTAGGGCTCTCTGTTCTCCCGGGACGGCGGCGATCACGCGGGATCGGCACACCACCGCATAGTGGCCCTTCTTCCCGCAGCTTTTGCAGATGGCTGCGTGGGCCAGACAGCGTTGTCGGGGGTGCTTCGCCTGGCCGCAGAAATAACAGCGGGCGCCCCCGGTGCGACTCGGCGTTTGGACTGCGCAAGCCTGTGGGGTGTCCGGGGGGGTAGGGGGTTTGCCGCGGCGGGTACGTATGGGGCCCAATGGCCTGCCGCGCGGTCGGGGCCGTAGGCGCGGGTATTACGCGCGGCTACGTCCAGCGAGGCTGCCAGGGCCCGTGCCTCTGAGAGTCCTAGCGACTCTTTTTCTAGAAGTCTTTGGCGGATTTGGGAGGATTGCATACCTGCCACAAAAGCATCACGCATTAACATGTCTGTATGTTCGTTTGCATTCACCGACGGGCAGCTGCAGGCTCTTCCCAAAATCAGCAGCGCGGCGTAGAACTCGTCCATCGATTCTCCGGGAGCTTGCTGTCTTGTCGCGAGCTGGTAGCGAGCGTAGATTTGGTTAACTGGGCGAAGGTCGAGACTTCTCAGTGCTGTGAAGGCCGTCTGGAAATCGCGGGTGTCTTCAATGAGGGTGAAAATCTCCGTGCTCACCCTCGAGTGCAGGACCTGCAGTTTTTGTTCGTCTGAGACTCGGCCTGTGGTCGATGTGATGTAGGCCTCAAAGCAAGTCTGCCAGTGTTTGAAGGCTGCTGCCGCATTCACTGCGTGGGGGCTGATCCTCAGGCATTCTGGAATGATCCTGAGCTCCATAGTCCTTTTTAGGCACGCTTAATAAATTGTGGCGCACAAAGACTCCGTGAGACGAATAGAGTGAAGTCGATGAGGCTTTATTAAGCGTGTCTGTTCCCCAGCAGCCCGATAGTAAACTGGCCTGCGGGGGAAGGCACCGGCTTCTTATACTTCGCCTTCAGGGCGGAGTATGAGGTCAACGGCCAACCAGGACCCGGGATCTGTCAGCCAATGACATTAGGGCTTCCAGTCCCACATGACCCCCAATACATACTACCACAGCTGGAACAAAACATTGGTTAGGACACAGCTAGAGTATTGTGTGCAGTTCTGGAATCCACATTATAGGAGGGTTGTGATATCACTGGAAAGGGTGCAGAGGAGATTTACCAGGATATTGCCTCGGCTGGAGATTTTTACTTATGGAGATTTGTTAAACTGGGGTTTTTTCCTTGGAGTAGGGGAGATTGAGGGGGACATGATTGAGATGTATAAAATTATGAGGGGCATAGATAGAGTCGCTAGGAAGAAAATGTTCCCCTTGGCGGTGGGATTAATGACCGGGGGCATAGATTTAAGCAGGAGGTTTAGAGGGGATGTGAGGAAAAACGTATTTACCCAGAGGGTGGTGGGAGTCTGGAACTCACTGCTTAAAATGGCGGTGAAGGCACAGACCCTCATAACATTTAGATGTCCACTTGCAATGCCAAGGCATGCAAAGTTATGGACCAAATGCTGGAAAACAGGATTAGAATGGTTAGGTAGTTGTGAGCAGCATGGTGGTGCAGTGGTTAGCACTGCTGCCTACGGCGCTGAGGACCCGGGTTCGATCCTGGTCCTGAGTCACTGTCCATGTGGAGTTTTGCACATTCTCCCCGTGTCTGTGTGGGTCTCATCCCCACAACTCAAAGATGTGCAGGTCAGGTGGATTGGCTACGCTAAATTGCCGCTTAATTGGAAAAAAACATTTTTTAAAGAATAGTTAGGAGGTTGTTTTTGACCGGAGCAGACGCAATGGGTCAAGGGGCCTTTTGTGCTGTAGACTTCTGTGACTCTATGACGCACAAAAACATACACACACAGCTTTTACTATTTCTCCTTTCAGTGCAGTGTCATGTCCATTGTCCATACAGTTAAAATTAAAAAACATGATCACAAGAACACAGATTAGTAACGCAGGGTGTCATTTCATCAGATGTGTCAGCCACTGCAATCAGCACACATTTTACAACCATATTTACGCATAAATGCTTCTTTAAAGACCTCAAATTTCACACACTGATCCTTGTGGATCACTACACAAGTCTGTGAATTGTCTAAGATATGTTTCTCTTGAAGCAGAGCTTGAGATTCATTACTTCATGCCAGGACTGTTTGCCTAAATAGTATGTTATTACAACAGATAGGTCATATCAGGAAAACCTAAAGGATGATCACTCACAAATTGTCTATCTCTATGAGCTTTGACACCATTACTTTCTGACAGATGCCACAGTTAAATATCCTTCCTCACACTTCATAACTATAGCTTAGCTTCCTCCATTCTGCATCCAATGAACTCAGTCCCATTTGGTTCTTTCGACTCTCTTGACACATGGCTACACTTTTAGGCCTTGATCTCCTGAACTCACATAGCAAAGAGCCAGGATGAGGAGAAAGCTGCAGGCTGACCTTCGGCCTAGCAACCAGACAAAAGATAATGGGGGCAGTGAAAGGTAGCAGCGAGGAAACGCTCCTGTCTGAAGACATTAAACACTCAGACACGAGACTATTATAACCTTCACTGCATGTTGAAGGAGGTTGCTAGACCTGCAAACCCTTTGAATAAACATTGGGCCCTTGCATTGTGTGGGAGGAAAAATGTTTATTTTGATGACGCAATTTAGGCATTGTCAACTCATCAGAATTTTAACTAGAAAAAGAAACTCAAACAGATTTAAAGTGTTTTATGGGGTTAATTTCCCAAAGCAGAGAAGGTGAAGAGAGAAGATTAAGTAGAGGGGTTCACATTAATGAAGGGTCTGACAGATTAGGAGGTGGAAATGTTTCCAGTGAGAGTCGGTACCAGAGGATGCAGATTTAAGATAATTGGCAAACGAATGGGTTTGGAGGGGCTTGTAAAAGGCGAGGAGAATTATTTTTATGCAGCGAGTTGTTTGCCAGAAAAGAACAAACAAAGAACAAAGAACAAAGAAATGTACAGCACAGGAACAGGCCCTTCGGCCCTCCAAGCCCGTGCCGACCATGCTGCCCGACTAAACTACAATCTTCTACACTTCCTGGGTCCGTATCCCTCTATTCCCATCCTATTCATGTATTTGTCAAGATGCCCCTTAAATGTCACTATCGTCCCTGCTTCCACCACCTCCTCCGGTAGCGAGTTCCAGGCACCCACTACCCTCTGCGTAAAAAACTTGCCTCGTACATCTACTCTAAACCTTGCCCCTCTCACCTTAAACCTATGCCCTCTAGTAATTGACCCCTCTACCCTGGGGAAAAGCCTCTGACTATCCACTCTGTCTATGCCCCTCATAACTTTGTATACCTCTATCAGGTCTCCCCTCAACCTCCTTCGTTCCAGTGAGAACAAACCGAGTTTATTCAACCGCTCCTCATAGCTAATGCCCTCCATACCAGGCAACATTCTGGTAAATCTCTTCTGCACCCTCTCTAAAGCCTCCACATCCTTCTGGTAGTGTGGCGACCAGAATTGAACACTATACTCCAAGTGTGGCCTAACTAAGGTTCTATACAGCTGCAACATGACTTGCCAATTCTTATACTCAATGCCCCGGCCAATGAAGGCAAGCATGCCGTATGCCTATCTCCACCTGTGTTGCCCCTTTCAATGACCTGTGTACCTGTACTCCTAGATCTCTTTGACTTTCAATACTCTTGAGGGTTCTACCATTCACTGTATATTCCCTGCCTGCATTAGACCTTCCAAAATGCATTACCTCACATTTGTCCGGATTAAACTCCATCTGCCATCTCTCTGCCCAAGTCTCCAAACAATCTAAATCCTGCTGTATCCTCCGACAGTCCTCATCGCTATCCGCAATTCCACCAACCTTTGTGTCGTCTGCAAACTTACTAATCAGACCAGTTACATTTTCCTCCAAATCATTTATATATACTACAAAGAGCAAAGGTCCCAGCACTGATCCCTGTGGAACACCACTGGTCACAGCCCTCCAATGAGAAAAGCATCCTTCCATTGCTACTCTCTGCCTTCTATGGCCTAGCCAGTTCTGTATCCACCTTGCCAGCTCACCCCTGATCCCGTGTGACTTCACCTTTTGTACTAGTCTACCATGAGGGGCCTTGTCAAAGGCCTTACTGAAGTCCATATAGACAACATCCACTGCCCTACCTGCATCAATCATCTTAGTGACCTCCTCGAAAAACTCTATCAAGTTAGTGAGACACGACCTCCCCTTCACAAAACCGTGCTGCCTCTCACTAATACGTCCATTTGCTTCCAAATGGGAGTAGATCCTGTCTCGAAGAATTCTCTCCAGTAGCTTCCCTACCACTGAAGTAAGGCTCACCGGCCTGTAGTTCCCGGGATTATCCTTGCTACCCTTCTTAAACAGAGGAACAACATTGGCTATTCTCCAGTCCTCCGGGACATCCCCTGAAGACAGCGAAGATCCAAAGATTTCTGTCAAGGCCTCAGCAATTTCCTCTCCAGCCTCCTTCAGTATTCTGGGGTAGATTCTATCAGGCCCTGGGGACTTATCTACCTTAATATTTTTGAAGACACCCAACACCTCGTCTTTTTGGATCTCAATGTGACCCAGGCTATCTACGCACCCTTCTCCAGACTCAACATCTACCAATTTCTTCTCTTTGGTGAATACTAAAGTATTCATTTAGTACCTCACCCATTTCCTCTGGCTCCACACATAGATTCCCTTGCCTATCCTTCAGTGGGCCAACCCTTTCCCTGGCTACCCTCTAGCTTTTTATGTACGTGTAGAAAGCCTTGGGATTTTCCTTAACCCTATTTGCCAATGACTTTTCGTGACCCCTTCTAGCCCTCCTGACTCCTTGCTTAAGTTCCTTCCTACTTTCCTTATATTCCACGCAGGCTTCGTCTGTTCCCAGCCTTTTAGCCCTGACAAATGCCTCCTTTTTCTTTTTGACGAGGCCTACAATATCTCTCGTCATCCATGGTTCCCGAAAATTGCCGTATTTATCCTTCTTCCTCACAGGAACATGCCGGTCCTGAATTCCTTTCAACTGCCACTTGAAAGCCTCCCACATGTCAGATGTTGATTTGCCCTCAAACATCCGCCCCCAATCTATGTTCTTCAGTTCCCGCCTAATATTGTTATAATTAGCCTTCCCCCAATTTAGCACATTCATCCTAGGACCACTCTTATCCTTGTCCACCAGTACTTTAAAACTTACTGAATTGTGGTCACTGTTACTGAAATGCTCCCCTACTGAAACATCTACCACCTGGCCAGGGTCATTCCCCAATACCAGGTCCAGTACCGCCCCTTCCCTAGTTGGACTGTCTACATTTAGTTTTAAGAAGCCCTCCTGGATGCTCCTTACAAACTCCGCCCCGTCTAAGCCCCTGGCACTAAGTGAGTCCCAGTCAATATTGGGGAAGTTGAAGTCTCCCATCACCACAACCCTGTTGTTTTTACTCTTTTCCAAAATCTGTCTACCTATCTGCTCCTCTATCTCCCGCTGGCTGTTGGGAGGCCTGTAGTAAACCCCCAACATTGTGACTGCACCCTTCTTATTCCTGATCTCTACCCATAAGCCTCACTGCCCTCTGAGGTGTCCTCTCGCAGTACAGCTGTGATGTTCTCCCGAACCAGTAGCGCAACTCCGCCTCCCCTTTTACATCCCCCTCTATCCCGCCTGAAACATCTAAATCCTGGAACGTTTAGCTGCCAATCCTGCCCTTCCCTCAACCAGGTCTCTGTAATGGCAACAACATCATAGTTCCAAGTACTAATCCAAGCTCTAAGTTCATCTGCCTTACCCGTAATACTTCTTGCATTAAAACATATGCACTTCAGGCCACCAGACCCGCTGTGTTCAGCAACTTCTCCCTGTCTGCTCTGCCTCAGAGCCACACTGTCCCTATTCCCTAGTTCTCCCTCAATGCTCTCACCTTCTGACCTATTGCTCCCGTGCCCTTAAGGAGTGAATGCAGGTCAAATAGTAACTTCAAAAGGTAACCATATAAATACTTGAATGGGAAACATTTGCAAGGTAAAGGAGAGGGCGAGCAGAGGTCTCCTCCGCAGGTCCCCAGCATCACAGATGTCAGTCTTCAGCCAATATGATTCGCTCCACTTGATATCAAGAAGGTACTGGATACGGCAAAGGGTATGGGGCCTGACAATATTCCAGTGAGGCCAAATGGCCACCTAAGATGGGGTCCTGCAAAGGAAGCTGTGGCCAAGTTCGAGGACAAGCAGGCTGCAGCTCAAATAAACACTGATGAATAAACTACAGCCCAGACTCTGGCAGTACACAGGAAAAAGGCCATCTTCAGCCCACCCCAGGGACAATAGGACCAGCATGTCAATTACACTCATCTACCAGACACAACAGCACCTGCATTCCTTATTTTTTTTTAACAAACATTTTATTAAGGCATTTATGGTTTTATAACAACAAAAGATACAAATACAAATGTAAACATAATTCAGTGCGTAACACACCCCTCCATCTCCCACTGTTCCCGCCTAAGCTAGACAAAAATGACCTAATTACTCCCTAACCCCCCCCCCCCCCTATTGAATCTGCTAACAGTTTAGTTTTCCCCGAAGAAGTTGAAAAATGGCTGCTACCTCCGAATGAACCCTAACATTGATCCTCTCAGGGCGAACTTAATTTTCTCAAGCCTGAGAAACCCAACCATGTCGCTAACCCATACCCCTGATTTTGGGGGCTTCGAGACCCTCCACACTACTAAGATCCGTCTCCGGGCTACCAAGGAGGCAAAGGCCAAAACGTTGGCCTCTCTCAGCCCCTGGACTCCCAGGACTTCCGACACTCCAAAAATCGCCACCTCAGGATTCGGCACCACCCTTGTTTTTAGTACCAAAGACATGACATCCGCAAATCCCTGCCAGAATCCCCTGAGCTTTGGACATGCCCAAACCACGTGGGCATGAATTGCGGGCCCTCCTGCACACCTCGCACACCTGTCCTCTACCCCAAAGAACCTGCTCATCTGGGCCACCGTCATATGTGCACGGTGAACCACCTTGAATTGTATCAGGCTGAGCCTGGCACATGATGAGGTCGCGTTAACTCTGCTCAGGTCATCCTCCCACAGACCCGCCTCTAACTCCTTTCCCAACTCACCTTCCCATTTACGCTTTAGCTCACCTATCTGGGTTTCCTCCCACTCCATAAGTTCTTTATAGATTTCCGATACCTTTCCCTCCCCCACTCCCATTCTAGAGACTACCTTGGCCTGTATCCCCTGCAGCGGTAGAAGTGGAAAGGTCAAAATCTGCCTTCGCACAAAATCCCTCACCTGCAGATAATGAAACCCATTCCCTCCCGGCAATTCAAATTCCTCTTCCAGATCCTCCAAACAGGGAAAGCTCCCATCAATAAACACGTCCCCCAACCCCTCAATCCCTGCTCTCTGCCACCTCCGAAACTCCATCCATCCGCCCTGGGACAAACCGGTGATTACCACAAATTGGAGCCCACACCAACTCTCCCTCCACTCCCATATGCTTCCGCCACTGCCTCAAACTCTCAGGGCCGCCACTACCATTGGGCTTGTGGAGCACTGAGCCCATGGTAGCAACACCGGCAATAGTACTGAAGACTTGTGTTACAGAACTTGCCGCACCGCTACCCAAGCTGTTTCTTACGGCTACAACACTGGCATCTACCCGACAATGTGGAAAATTGCCCAGGTATGTCCTGTACACAAGAAACAGGACAGATCCAACCCAGCCAATTACCGCCCTATCAGTCTACTCTCCATTATCAGTAAAGTGATGGAAGGAGTCAGCAACAGTGCTATCAAGCGGCACTTACTCAGCAATAACCTGCTCACGGACGCTCAGTTTGGGTTCCGTCACAGTCACTCAGCTCCTAGTTTCATCAGAGTCTTGGTTCAAATATGGACAAAAGAGCTGAATGACAGAGGTGAGGTGCCCTTGACATCAAGGCAGCATTTGACCGAGTATGGCTTCAAGGAGCCCTAACTAAACTGGAGTTAATGAGAACTAAGGGGAAATTTCTCCATTGGTTGGAGTCATAGCTGACACAAAGAAAGATGGTTGTGGTGGTTGGAGATCAATCATCTCAGCTCCAGGATATCCTCAGTGTAGCATAGAATTTGCATGCAGAAGGGGGCCTTTCGGCACATCGAGATGGCACCGGCCCTTGGAAAGAGCACCCTACTTAAACCCACACCACCACCCGATCCCCATAACCCAGTAACATTAACTAATCTTTAGGACACTAAGGGGCAATTTAGCATGGCCAATCCACCTAACCAGCACATCTTTGCACTGTGGGAGGAAACTGGAGCACCCGGAGGAAACCCACGCAGACACGGGGAGGAAGTGCAAACTCCACAAAGTCAGTCGCCCAGGCTGGAATTGAACCCGGGTTCCTGGAACTGTGAGGCAGCAGTGCTAACCACTGTGCCACCGTGCCACCTAGGGTAGTGTCCTGGGCTCAACCATCTTCAGCTGCTTCATCAATGATCTCCCTTCCATCATAAGGCCAGAGGTGGGGATGTTTGCAGATGACTGCACAATGTTCAGCACCATTCGTGATGCCTCAGATAATGAAGCAGTTCATGTACAAATGCAGCTGGACAATATCCAGCCTTGGGCTGACAAGTGGCAAATTACATTCATGCCACACAAGTGTCAGGTGATGATCATCTCCTACAAGAGAGGATCTAACCATCACCCCGTGACATTCAATGGCATTACTATTGCTGAATCCCCTATAATAAACAACCTGGGGGTTACCATTGATCAGAAACTAAACTGGACTAGCCATATTAATATTGTGGCTACCAGGGCAGGTCAAAGGGCAACTAGGGATGGGCAATAAATGCTGGCCTAACCAGCGACACCCACATACCATAAATTAATAAAAAGAAGTATGAGACTGATTGGATGGCTCTTTCAAACAGACAGCACAGACACAATGGGCCAAATGATGTCCTTCTGCGCTGTAGGATTCTATACTGAAGACCTACTACTTACCTCGGTAGGAATTGTCATAATATACACCAGTATATCATGGTGCAGATACACACACACACACTGATGGACATGCAGTGGGACCAATCAACACACACAACACCGCAGCCAATCACCAGTTAGAGCACACTCACTATAAAGACAGGGGGCATCAGAGTTCCCGCTCATTCAGGATGCAGCCTCCTACAAGGACAGAGCTTACAGCTTACAGCACAGATCCTCACCATGTGCTGAGTGCATAGACTGGTTCGGACAGGCATAGGTCTTTAGTTTAATCTAACATCGTGTCAACCCACAGTGAAGTATGTTCAACAGTTTCTAACTTAATAAAATAGTGTTGCACTATTTTAAGTGTTGGTGGCCTGTATGTGTTCCACGGATCCAGATCACCCAACACATCATGGTACCAGGAGTTGAGGGATATTAGAACTTCTTAGACCTACCTGCAAGTGATCTGCCTTCCACCGGCATACAGCCATCCTGCAAAATGGACAGCGTCCGCCCGCCGCCGCCGCTCCGCATCACCGGTAACCTAGGGGCCAACTGGAAGATTTTCAAACAACGCTTCTAGCTCTACCTGGAAGCCACAGACCGGGAAGATGCCTCAGACACCAAGAAGATCGGTCTCTTCCTATCCACGGCTAGGGAACATGCCATCCACATTTTCAATTCTCTCACCTTTGCTGATGACGAAGATAATTCAAAATTCAAGACAGTCCTCCTCAAGTTTGACACTCACTGCAACATAGAGATGAATGAACGTTTCGAGCGCTATGTATTGCAACAGCGTTTGCAGGGTAAGGATGAACATTCCCAGTTCTTTCTCACCCACCACCGCATCCTTGCGCAGTCCTGTAATTACAGGTCCACCTCCGACTCCATGATACGTGACCAGATTGTTTTCGGTGTTCAGTCGGACCCCCTACGCCAGCAGCTCCTCAAGGTAAAGCAGCTCACCCTAGTGACCGCCACGAGGCCTGCGTGCTACACGAACACGCCACTAGTTGGTATTCCCATGTCCAAGCGGCTGAAACGGCGCGGCAAGGTCCCCACGAGGCAGAACAGGTCCAAGCAGTCGAGCAACACCATGGCCTCAACCTGGATGAGGGTGCCCATTTCGCGCGCTTTTCGCAGACCCCCACTCTTGTGCGCACCGAACGAGGGGACGGCGACGTCGACGAACGCACGTACGGCCGCACCGCACATGCGAGGTGGCGCAGCGAACGTACTGACGCTACAACGTGGGGCAGCTGTGGCTCCGCCCACTTAAAGCGGCAATGCCCTGCCAAATCCCGACAGTGCCTGAGATGTGGCAAACTTGGCCACTCTGCTGTTTTATGCAGATCAGCTTGGCCTGTCAATTCGTATCGCTCCAGCCAGCCTCGCAGGGATGTCCAGGCCATTCAACCCACGGTCACCGAGTCCGATGCGGACCTACTACCCGATATTGACACCAAGGACCCGAAAGCACATTTTAGAATCGGTATCATTACCAAAAACAGGGTGTCCCCGAAGCAAAGAATCCAGCCTCTATCGGTATACAGCATTGATCCGGATGATGAGTGGTGTGCTACCCTTACGGTCAACCGGTCCCAAATACGATTCCGCCTGGACACTGGTGCCTCCGCCAATCTCATTGCGCGGTATGACCTCCAAAGCCTTTGTGTCAAACCAGCCATCCTCCCATCAGCCTGCCAGCTATTAGATTATAATGGCTATGCCATTGCTGCCAGCAGCTCGTGTCAGCTCAAAGTGACGCACAAGTCACGCAAAGCCATCCTTGCCTTTGAAATCGTGGGCTCCTCGAAAGCCTCCCTGCTTGGCGCGCAGGCATGCAAGTTGTTGAACCTAGTTCAGAGAGTTCACTCTCTCTCTCCTGCTGACGCGTCTGCCTTTCAGGACACTGACTTCTTGGAGCAGCTCAACGCCATTATCAACCAGTACCGCAAAGTCTTCGAGGGCACGGGCACGCTCTCGTACACCAACAAGATTTTATTAAAACCGAATGCCACGCCTGTGGTGCACACACCTCGCAGGGTCCCAGCACCCATTAAGGACCGCCTCAAGCAGCAGCTGCAGGACCTCCAGAACCAAGGAGTGATTTCCAAAGTCACGGAACCGACCAACTGTGTCAGTTCCATGGTATGTGTAAAAAAGCCTTCCGGCGAATTGAGAATTTGCATTGATCCCAAGGATCTAAATCGCAATATCATGAGGGCGCATTATCCAATTCCCAAATACGAAGAGCTCACAATTGAGATGGCTCGTGGCAAGCTCTTCTCCAAACTCGACGCCTCAAAAGGATTCTGGCAAATCCAGCTCTACAAATCCAGCAGGAATCTTTGCACATTTAATACCCCCTTTGGCAGATATTGTTACAACAGGATGCCGTTCAGGATCATATCTGCATCAGAAGTGTTCCATAGGATTATGGAACAAATGATGGAAGGCATTGAAGGTGTTCGCGTCTATGTTGATGACATAATCATTTGGTCCACCACCCCGTAGGAGCATGTTAGTCGCCTCCAGCGCGTATTCAAACGTATACATGAGCATGGCCTCCGTCTCAACAGGGCCAAATGCTCTTTTGGTCAGATGGAACTCAAGTTCCTCGGGGACCACATCTCCCAATTGGGTGTGCAGCCGGATGCGGACAAGGTAGCTGCCATCACAGCTATGAAAACACCAGAGGACAAGAAGGCGATCCTCCGATTTCTGGGCATGGTCAATTTTTTAGGGAAATTTATCCCTAACCTCACCTCTCATATCACGGCTCTCAGGAACCTGGGGCGAAATTCTCCCCAAACGGCGCGATGTCCGCCGACTGGCGCCCAAAACGGCGCCAATCAGACGGGCATCGTGCCGCCCCAAAGGTGCGGAATGCTCCGCATCTTTGGGGGCCGAGCCCCATCATTGAGGGGCTAGGCCGGCGCCGGAGGGATTTCTGCCCCGCCAGCTGGCGGAAACGGCCTTTGTTGCCCCGCCAGCTGGCGCGGAAATGACATGTCGGGGGCGGCGCATGCGGGGGAGCGTCAGCGGCCGCTGAGTTTCCCGCGCATGCGCAGTGGGGAGAGTCTCTTCCGCCTCCGCCATGGTGGAGACCGTGGCGGAGGCAGAAGGGAAAGAGTGCCCCCACGGCACAGGCCTGCCCGCGGATCGGTGGGCCCCGATCGCGGGCCAGGCCACCGTGTGGGCACCCCCCGGGGCCAGATCACCCCGCGACCCCCCCAGGACCCCGGAGCCCACCCACGCCACCTTGTCCCGCCGGTAAATAGGTACTTTAATTTACGCCGGCGGGACAGGCACTTTCTCGGCGGGACTTCGGCCCATCCGGGCCGGAGAATCGAGCGGGGGGGCCCGCCAACCGGCGTGGCCCGATTCCCGCCCCCGCCGAATATCCGGTACCGGAGACTTCGGCAACCGGCGGGGGCGGGATTCACGGCGGCCAACGGCCATTCTCCGACCCGCTGGGGGGTCGGAGAATGTCGCCCCTGGTCAGGAAGACGACAGACTTCCAATGGCTCCCTGCCCACGAGCGCAAATGGAGAGAACTCAAAGCAAAACTGATCATGGCCCCGGTCTTAGCTTTCTTTGATCCAGCAAAGGAGACCAAAATTTCGACCGATGCCAGTCAATCTGGCATTGGGGCAGTGCTCCTTCAACGTGATGAGGCCTCATCATGGGCCCCCGTTGCATATGTATCACATGCGATGACCCCCACGGAGCAGCGCTACGCGCAGATAGAAAAGGAGTGCCTGGGCCTTCTGACCGGTGTTGTTAAGTTTCACGATTATGTGTATGGACCTCCTCAATTCACCATCAAGACCGACCATCGCCCGCTGGTCAATATAATACAGAAAGGCTTGAACGATATGACACCTCGCCTCCAGTGTATTCTTCTCAAGCTCCGGCGATATGACTTCCAGTTGGTATACGCCCCAGGCAAAGACCTCATCATTGCTGATGCTCTCTCCAGGGCAGTCAACACCCCATGTGACCCAGCGGGATTTGTCTGCCAGGTTGACGCCCATGTGGCATTCGCGGCCTCCAATCTACCTGCCACGGATGAACGCCTCGTCCAAATTCGCCACGAGACGGCGGCTGACCCCTTGCTACAGCGTGTCATGCGCCACCTAACGGACGGGTGGCTCAAGGGCCAATGCCCTCAGTTCTATAATATGAGAGGTGATCTGACGGTAGTAGACGGGGTTCTTCTAAAACTGGACCGCATTGTCATCCCACATAGCATGCGCCAGCTTGTCCTGGAGCAACTACATGAGGGCCACCTTGGCGTGGAAAAGTGCCGCCGACGGGCCCGAGAGGCAGTGTACTGGCCCGGCATTAATGAGGATATAGCCAACACAGTGCTCAATTGCCCCACTTGTCAGCGCTTCCAGCCGGCCCAACCGCGTGAGACCCTGCAACCCTATGAGTTGGTCATGTCACCATGGACCAAGGTGGGCATCACGCGCTGGGTAGAGACTATGTCCTGATCGTGGACTACATTTCAAATTACCCAGAGGTGATACGGTTGCACGACATCACCTCGTCTGCCGTCATTCGTGCATGTAAAGAAACATTTGCTCGACACGGCATCCCGCTCACGGTTATGTCGGTCAATGGCTCCTGCTTTGCCAGCCAGGAATGGTCCAACTTTGCCAGGCGGTACAATTTTGCCCATGTGACCGCCAGTCCCCTGTACGACCAATCCAACGGCAAAGCGGAGAAGGGAGTACATATAGTCAAACGGCTCCTATGCAAGGCTGCCGATGCTGGGTCCGATTTCCACCTTGCCTTGCTGGCCTATCCCTCCGCCCCACTGTCCACTGGCCTGTCGGCAGCCCAGTTACTCATGGGTCGTACCCTGAGGACGACAGTGCCGTCCATCCATGACCCAGACCTCGACCACGTTCCGGTCCTTCGCCGGATGCAGCTGTCTCGTGCACAGCACAAGGCGGCTCATGACTCCTGTGCAGCTGATCTCCCTGCTCTGGCTCCAGGTGGTAACGTCCGCATCCATCTTCTGGATGGGGGCTGGTCTGCAACCGCTGTTGTCCTTCGGCAGGTGGCCCCCCGCTCGTTCCTGGTTCGTCTACCGGATGGCTCTATTCTGCGCCGCAATCGTAGCGCCCTTCGTCTCTTTCCACGTTCGCCACGTAATCCTCCACTGTCGCCTCGCCCACCTGCTGACCCTGCCAAAGACGATGCAGAGCTCCCTGTCACTCTGCCTCCCACTGACTCTGACGCAGTCCAGCCCGCTCCTGAACCAGCAGCTCTCGACCCACCCTTGAGGTGGTCAACCAGAATTCGTCGCCCACCTCAGAGACTTAATTTATGAACTTTGCGGACTTATAGACCCTCTGAATTGTTTTGTTGCTTTGTTTGATCGTTTCCCTGGTTTGTATATGGTGTTGATCTCGTTATTCTTGTTGCATACTGCTTCTCTGCACCAGGCACCTTCCCATGTAAATAGCTTAGTTCTCATGTACGTAGTCCTGTAAATATGTCTTCGCACCCCACACGTAGTTAGGAACATTCTCACCATACATTATTTATTGCCACACACATACATTCTTTTACAAAAGGGGGGATGTCATAATATACATCAGTATATCATGGTGCAGACACATACACTGATGGACACACAGCAAGACCAATCAACACACTAAACACTGCAGCCAATCACCAGTTAGAGCACACTCACTATAAAGACAGGGGGCATCAGAGTTCCCGCTCATTCGGGATGCAGCCTCCTACAAGGACAGAGCTTACAGCTTACAGCACAGATCCTCACCATGTGCTGAGTGCATTGACTGGTTTGGACAGGCATAGGTCTTTAGTTTAATCTAATATTGTGTCAACCCACAGTGAAAGTATGTTCAACAGTTTCTAACTTAATAAAATAGTGTTGCACTATTTTAAGTGTTGGTGGCCTGTATGTGTTCCACGGATCCAGAGCACCCAACACATCAGGAATCACTGGAACACTGGAGTGAGAACACAGCTTGACGAGCATCATACCACATTTCGCAAACTGTATTGATTTCCCTGGTGGGGGTGGCAGGCAATGTCAATGGACTGCTACCTGTACAAGCGTTCGATATCAATGAGAAACCCTGTGGGCGCCACACAAGTAGCGGCCCACAGCACCAGCTGCCCTCAGGGAATTGATGTAGACACAGGGCGCAAACAAATTTATTTTCTGCTCTGTCCTCGGAACAGAAGTGGGGGCTGAAAGTGGGAAATAGGCTACAAAGAAGATAGCATTTCTCCAAACCTCTTGTCATTTAGCCTGATTGCAGAGCTGAGCAGACAAGGCTCATTAAAAGCAGTCAGTCCTCTGCCAAGTTTCTTCTCGAGTTCGTGGCATAATTCAAGAGGATAATCATTTCTGTGCGAAGCGTTAAGTTTTTTTTGTTCAGTATTTTGTGCGGGGTTTAATTTTGATTGGACTCCTGATTAAGTGATTAAGCTGGTGCAAAGATCTGCAAATTGGCTGTTTTCGTCTGAAGTCTGACAGCGATTCTGATCCAAGTGCACTCCTGATCCAAATGCAAGAAGAGTGCTGGCAAAGTGGTTCACCCATTTATCAGGAGTCAGCTGTGCTGTCTTTCTCATGTTTTAAAGATGCAAAAATCTAGTCGGCTGGGGAGACAGACAGGGGAAACAGCAGCTTTAAGTCGAAGCGTCGGTTCTGACAGGGCTTAAAATAATGTACAACAGACAAGCCCGTATTGAAACAGAAAAGAAGAGAACGTCCTTCAGAGCTCTGTAAATTTATACTTGCATTGTCTGCGATTTTTCACCAATTATTTTACTCGTGCTTTTAAATCCCCTTTTATGTCTTAATTAATTTAGCTTGGAGTTAATATATTGAAGCTGGCAAAGGTCTAACAGAAGGGGCGGGATTCTCCATTGGCTGCTGCCGAAATCGGGAAAGGCGATTGGGCGGTGAATCGGTTCTGACGCCAAAATCGCGGCAGGTGCCGATTTGACGGAAAATCACAATTGTCCATCACCTCGACAGTGGCGTCAATGTGTACTGCAACACCGTGCAGTAAAACGGTTTGCATGTCATTAGCGGGTCTGACCCGGTATTCTCCGGGGCCTCCGCGATTGTCCTCTTCCGACTGACCAAGGGCCCGACAGCGCGGTCCATTTGTGCTTTTAAAAATCATGAAACCGGCATTGTGGCTGATAAGGGAGAGAGAGGAGGGAGGACCTGGAGAGGAGCGATAACGGCTGTGCTGACTGGGGTGGGGGTGCCCTGCCATACCCGGGGGAAGGGGGGGATGGGGGGAACAGATCAAGCGACCGGGGTGAGCCCCCCCCCACCCCCACCCATGGGACTGGGGCGGTGTCCAGGCACGGACCGCCATTACGATGGCCAGCTTGCTGCGCACCCACTGACCACCCACCTTGGTCCCTGGTTCTGCAGAGTGACAGCGGCCGTATAGGTTCCCCCACCCCTCTACCCCCACACACACACCCCGCCACACCAACAACAACCCCTCCAGCTCCAAACCCGCCCCCCACTCTTCCGCCACCCACCGGCAGCTCACCCAGGGCAACACCCACAGTAGCCGCTGGCGAGAGCAGTGTCAGCCAATGGTACCTCTGGCATCAGGTATGGACACCATGGTCAGAGGCCCCTACGGTGCCAGGCACCAACAGAGCTAGGGGTGCGGGGATGGGGGTGGAAGGGACATCCAGGGGTGGATCCCACAGCGCCAATCGGGGCCACCCGGTGGACCTGGGCGGACACGTGGGTACGCTAATATGTCAACCTTTCAACCCCTGCAGACGATGGATATTGGAGTACAACCAGCAATGGTGGCCTTCCCGCTGGTCGCCGCAGCCCTGGGGGATGCCCTGTGGCTGTACGAGCTGGAACTGCTCCAGGAGGAGGAGGAAGCTGCAGTATCAGAGCTTGCAGCAGTGGAGCGTGCAGCAGAGAGACAGGTGACAGCCGCCCAGGTTGGAGAGCCGATTGGCCAACAACGAGGAAGAGGAGGTGCCAAAGAGGCGCCAGCTGTTATTCGAGGAGCTGCCAGACCGGATATGCCGCAGAAGACTCCGGCTGTGCAGAGAGACAATGCAACACATCTGCTACATGATGGCACACCTGGGGCAGCCGGGGCATGGGGGAGGACACCTGACCAGTGGCCGTCAAGGTGACGGTCGCCCTGAGCTGTTACACGATGGGGTCCTTCCAGGTGTCGAGTGGGGACCTGTCCGAGATCTCACAGACCTCGGTGCACAGGTGCCTCTGTTCCGTCACGGAAGCCTTGGGCGGGATTCTCCGTCCCACCGCACCAGATTTTTGGTGGGGCATGTCGTCGGGATTCTCCGTTTCGCCGGCTGTCCAATGGGGTTTCCCATCGTGGGGCAGCCCCACACCGTCGGGAACCCCCCCCCGGGCTGCCGGCACAATGGAGAATCCCGACAGCAGAGAATTCAGCTCCTCATATGCCCAGGCAGATCAGTACATCTATTTTAATGTGGACTGAGCCTCCAGGATGCCCGGGCAGCGGGGTTTGCCACCATCAACAAGATGCCCCGGGTCCAGGGGGTGATCGACGGGATCCATGTCCCACTGCAGATGACTGGCCGCTCTAAAACAACTGGAAGGGATTCCACTTGATGAGCGCGCAGCTCATATGTGACCCTCTGTTACGCATCATTCACCTCTGTGCCAGATACCCGGGCAGTGTGCACAATGCCTTCATCCTGGTTCAGTCGATAATTCCTGATATATTCGAGACACCCCACCTCATCCCGGCTTGGAGGTTGGCTCCAGCCGAATCCCGCTACATCGATGCCCAACAATGGCCAGGGGTGTGATCGAGTGGTGTTTCGGCCTCCTGACTGTGCAGTTCAGGTGCCTAGACTGCTCTGGAGGGGCCCTCCAATATATTGCTGAGAGGGGTTCTGCATTTTGTTGGCCTGCTGCGTCCTCCACAACATCACGCAGCAGAGGGGCAATGTACTGGAGGAGGAGGAGGAACAATAGGCCTCGTCTGACGAGGAGGATGCCGAGGCGGGCGAGGGTGGGCAGAACATGGAGCCCAGGCAGTCAAGGGAGGTCGCACGTGTGCACCAGGGCCAACGCGCACGGGACGCTCTGATTGCCTCCAGGTTCACCGACTAGGAGGAGGGGTAGAGGGGTGTCTGGTCAAGGGCATGGTCATTGAATCTCAACCCCACAACCCCTCACTTGCCCTCCCGGCCAGCCCCCGCCTGCAACCACCTCCGTGATGAAATGAAAATCGCTTATTGTCACAAGTAGGCTTCAAATGAAGTTACGGTGAAAAGCCCCTAGTCGCCACATTCCGGCGCCTGTTCGGGGAGGCTGGTTCGGGAATTGAACCGTGCTGCTGGCCTGCCTTGGTCTGCTTTCAAAGCCAGCGAATTAGCCCTGTGCTAAACAGCCCCTATACAGCCCCTGTGATAAATACCTGCTGAACTACGGGGTGAGAGTACCTTCATTAAATGGGTGTTTATAAAATAGCTGTAGTGGATGTACCTTTAAGAAATGGGTATTGGGCAGCACGGTGGCGCAGTTGATAAGCCCTGTTGCCTCACGGCCCCGAGGCCCCAGGTTTGATCCTGGCTCTGTGTCACTGTCCCTGTGGAGTTTGCACATTCTCCCCGTGTTTGCGTGGGTTTCGCACCCACAACCCAAAGATGTGCAGGCTAGGTGGATTGGCCACGCTAATTGGAAGAAATGAATTGGGCACTCTAAATTTACTTTTAAAATAGAAGAAATGGGTGTTTATCAGTGATGTCAGAGTGTGGGTGGAGCTGAGCTGTCTGGCTGCTTTTACTTTCGCTTTGGGCTGTCTGCTACAGTGTGTGTTTTTAGTTTTGGTTTAGATTTGGATAAGCTGCAGTCACAGCAAGATGTGTATGAATCTCTGCAAGCTAAAGAATGTTCATTTGGTGATTTCAAAGTGGTAACTACTCTCAGTAGAGAATTTAAACCTGCTGTCCTTCTGTAAAAAGGTTTTTTTTGTCTTATGGATGTTGCAAGGAAAGATTAAGAGTTACTTATAAAGTACAGTATTCTTTGGGGGATGTATTGGTGTTGATAGTTGTTAAGATGTTTACTGTGGGTTTATAAAGTGTTAACTGGTTTCATAAATAAACATTGTTTTAATTTAACAGTACTGTAGATCTTTGTTGCATCATACCTGCAGAGTAGGCCGGTGTGCTCTCCATAACCACAATCTATTAAAAGTTGTGGGTCAGGTGAACTCCATGCTACACTTTGGGGTTCTCTAAACACTGGCCCATAACACGAGCTACAGCGGTGTTCCGGTATCTCCCTTGCAGAAGTCACCGGCATGGGCCCTTTAACCTCCTCCTCCCTCGGGATGCCCCCGGGCTACTCCATGGGATGGGGGTATGTGCGCAGCTATCCCCTGAGGCTTCCCTGACACTTGGCACTTCCAATCCTGGAAGAACCTACTGGTCTCGACCAGGGTCTGCATGCTCACGGCCATGGAGAACAGGGAGTGGACCATCTCCGTCTGGGACTGTGCCACATCACATTGCGATTGTGGCACCACCTTCTGGGTTTGTGTCACATCAGCCAGTAACTGCGCTATCTCCCTCTGGGACTGGACTACCTCCCTTTGTGTCTCCGCCACGTTGGCCAGCGCCTGGGCAATGCCGCTGACGTTCCCAGCCATGGCCTGCTGTGACTGGGCCACGCTCATAAGCGCCGCTGCAATTTCCAGGTGGCTCTGGGACATAGTCACCTGTGAGGTGGCAACCATGTCCTGGGTCTCGGCCAGCGCCTGCACAGAATGCCCCAGGCCTTGGGCATGCTGATACATTGCCAAAATCGTCACCCCCAATGCCTCGACCATGTTTGCCACCCGTGTAGTGTTGGCCTGGGTGGCATGCATTATTGGCACCACCTCCTGCTGCTGCACACGGTTGGACTCTTCCAACTGCACCTGCGGGTACTGGACGCTCGCCGGCATCCCCTCATGTAGTCCCTGGCTCTGTGACTGCATCTCCACTTTAGATGGCACTATCTGTTCCAGAAGCCCGTGACCCATCTGGCTGGCAGCTAGTTTCTCGTGTCTGCCCGCCCTCAGACCGTCCGCCCCCTCCGATGCTCGTACCTCCACCTGCTGTATCGGGTTAACTATGTGGTGCGCACCAGAGAGTGTCCCAGGAGCCTCTTTACTAATGTGCTCAATCGAGGTGAGTGTCTCTGGGATGGTGGAGGGTGTTGGAGACAGCTGTGATGGAAAATCAGTGTCACCCCCTGATCCGAGCTCTACGGTGTCCTGAGCCTCGGGCGGAGGGCTAATGTCCGAGCTGCTCCCGTCAGTACTCGGCTCATGGAGGGGGGGGGGGTCCGGCTGTGGCACTGGCTGGGGGCGGGGGATGGCAGATGGATGGTCAGATCGTGGGCCGGGGGTGGGCGTGGAGGTGGTGGTGGTGTGGGTGGGTGTGTGGGAGTGTGAGGGTGTGTGGGAGTGAGGGTGGTGTTGGTGTGATGGTGGTGTGGGGGGGAGGATGGTGTGAGGGTATTGTTGGGAGGGGTGGTGTTTACACACGTGTCACAGGGAACCGCAACACAGCAGGGTCTCACTTCCTCACACGTGGCCGGGCTCCACCTCGACGACCTCCCTTTCCTCAGGGCCGCTGACCATGCCCAGGTCCCTCTGCTCGGCCATGGTGAGGGACCGCAGGTCCGGCGGTCCCCCTCCTGTCTTCTCCCGCTCCCCACGGTTGTGCATGGCCTTCTCTTGAGCGGGGGGGGGGGGGGGGGGGGGGGGGGGGCGGGACGATGACACACACACATAATAAAACAGTGTTAGACAATCCGACGCATGCAGCCCATGGGGTGGGTAGGTGATGGCCTCAGTGACCAGGTCATCCAACCATGGCAGCCGGTATGGATACCTGCATGTGGTGCAGGGTGGGGGTTCGGCTGTGTTCCGGGGGGGAGGGGGGGTGTACGGTTACGGGTGTGTGGGACGTGGTTAGTGCCAGGGGCACACAACTATAATAATAATAATCGCTTGTTGTCACAAGTAGGCTTCAATGAACCTGCCCTAGCCGCCCTGAGAAGGTTGTGCAGTTTTTCCAGCACTGCTTGCCAGTCCAAATGGTATTGCCCACAGCACTCATGGCCACAGTATTTAGATGGCTTTTCCAGTTGAGTTTCTGATCAATGGTAACCCCCAGGATGTTGATGGTGTGGATTCAGTGATGGTAATGCCATTGAACGTCAATGAGGTTCCAGTTTTCTATTATGCCAAATTCTATATCCTCGGGAATGGGAACACCAACACATCCAGTTTCAGCTCCAAGTCACACACAATCCTTATTTGGAAATGTATATGTCAGTTCCTTCATTGTCTCTGGAATCCTGGAACATAAGGCCTACGGGAGTGCCATAGCACTGTGAGAGTACTTTCACTACATTTACTGCAACAGTGCAAGACAAAGGATTACCACCACTTTATCAATGGCAACTAAGAATGGGCAATAAATGCTAGCCAGCATTGTTCCCATTATGGGAATTCAATTTTGTGGAAGTGACAACTGCTCTTAGGACTGGTCAGCTGGCAGCCTGTGGTACAAAAATCTAGTAGGTCATCAATGGTAACCTTCAGGAGCTTATCATTGGTCACATTTGTCTCTTGCATGCCCAGAGGCGTTAACTCTCACACCCAGTGCCGCTGCCAATACAACTGGTACCTTGTCTAAGTTACTAATGTTCAAGGGTGGATAGTGGACCATTCAAACAAAGAGGGCATCACTGCAAATGCAAACCTGCCCTTATACTGCAGATGTCCTTGGATAATCAACAAGAACAGATAGCCCCCTCATAGGAGATAGAACTCTATCTCCTATCCAACCCTGGAACCAAACCTGGGACTCGTACTTCACTGGGTAATGTGCGCACCAATCAGTCCATCAAACTGGCTATCACTGGTATTTTAAATTACCAATGGGCATTCCAGTAGGCAGGATGGGCTTTGCACAGTGGACACAAGAGCATGCAGGGATGGATGATCAAACTGTTCCATCAAGAGTTCCTAAGTCAAGTACAGCTTGGATTAAAAACAAGTAGTGAACAAAATGTCCCCTCTACCCTGTCAAGTTTTCCCCAGTTAAGATACAGAAACTGTTTGGATTGAAGGTGGTGGTCATTCCTCCACATTGCTTGGTCAAGTGTTCTCTAGACAGGAACATCAGTAAATATCCCCCTTTTGTTGCTTTGTCAAATACTCCCAAGTATGATATTGTGTTTGTTAGGTGATTGCTGGGAGTTCCAACTCTCTGACCGGCATTCCATTTCTATTGTAATGGCAATATCTGGCCAGTTTCCCACAATCATTTGCATCCAATCCATTCGGCGAATTAAGTATAACAGTGCTCCATCCCAGCCCGCATCTTCATTTTAGTTTACACTCCCTTTCCAGGATTTGACCATCATGGACGACATCCTATCATTTTTCATTTATTAGATAGAAGAATAGAAGATTCATGAAATAAAGACTAATCTCCAGGGTTTTCTGTATTCTTCACATTCATTTATTAGATAAAAAATATTGCAGAAGAATTTTTTTAAAAGGCTCTTCAATTGGGTGTGGCAGCAGGTCAGGTGCTGAAGCCTCCAGGAACATGTCCAACCAGAGCTGATAACCCTGCTCCAGAGATGCTCTCCTGTCCGTTAGGGGCTGTTTAGCACAGGGCTAAATCGCTGTCTTTGAAAGCAGACCAAGGCAGGCCAGCAGCACGGTTCAATTCCCGTACCAGCCTCCCCGAACAGGCGCCGGAATGTGGCGACTAGGGGCTTTTCATAGTAACTTGATTTGAAGCCTACTTGTGACAATAAGCAATTTTCATTTCATTTCATTACATGGATGTAAGAGGAGGCCCCTCGAGCCTGGTCCACCATCTTCAACTTCGCTCCATGTTTGCCTTAGTTCAGGATCCTTTAATGCCCCTATCTAATAAAAGTCTATCAACCAAAGTTGATAAATTTTCAGTCAACTCACCAGCCTCAACAGATTTTGGGGGGAGAAGAGTTCCCGATTTCCACCTCCCTTTGTGCTTCCTGGCATGACCCTGAACAGCCAAGTTCAAATTTTCCGGTTGTGCCCCTTGTCTTCAACTTCCCCACCGGAGGAAATAGTTTCCCTCCATCTAGCCTGTCAACTTCTTTCATCCACTTGAGTACTTCAGTTAGCACCCCTGAATCTTCTGTATTTCCTTGCCCACTTTATACAAATCAATTGCCTATCCTCAAAAATTCATATCCAGGATAACAATGACCTTAAAGCCAAGATTCTTTGTCGTCACAAATTCAGGAGCTTTCAAGTCTACTTTAACCCTTTTTCTCCTTCTTTTTTGACAGACACTAAGGGGGTGATTTTCAACCCGCGTTCGATGTCAGAGAGAACGGCGATTTGAGCTGGAAATCCGGAAAAAAGCGGTAGACGTGATTCTCTCCAGAGAGATCGCGTTTTATGATTTTCCCCGCCCCTTGATGGTGACATCATGAGGTTCACACCCACAAATGACGAGAACCTCATTTTAATGGACTCGGATACACTTAAATACAATTAGCCAACCACCCAACCACATGAATCCTACCTCTCCTTGTCACGGGGCAGTGCCAAGGGCAGTGCCACAGCAGGCCCTCATGGGAGTCCCAATTGTGAGGGGAGGGGGGGATTCCATTTATGTGTGGTTGAGGGGGGGAGAGCAGGCAGTGAGGGGGTAACTTGCAGGCACGGAGGGTGGGGGGGAGTGGGCACTGAAGAGTGGGAACACCGACGATACATCTACAGTGTTGGGGAGGGCGTACCCAATGATTGTCAGGGTGCGGGCGGACAGAGTCCAATGATTGTCCAGGCGATGGTGGGAAAGAGTCCCCGATACCTCCGTGGTGGGGTGGGAGGGGAGGAGTTACACTTCAGTTCAGATTGGGGTGCCCTTAAAAGATGGCTCCCTGGCTGCTGTGAACGTAGAACATAGATAGAACATAGAAAAATACAGCACAGAACAGGCCCTTCGGCCCACAACGTTGTGCCGAACCTTTGTCCTAGATTAAGAACAAATTAATCTACACCCCATCATTCTACTGTAATCCATGTACCTATCCAATAGCCGCTTGAAGGTTCCTAATGTTTCCGACTCAACTACTTCCACAGGCAGTGCATTCCATGCCCCCACTAGTCTCTGGGTAAAGAACCTACCTCTGACATCCCCCTATATCTTCCACCATTCACCTTAAATTTATGTCCCCTTGTAATGGTTTGTTCCACCCAGGGAAAAAGTCTCTGACTGTCTACTCTATCTATTCCCCTGATCATCTTATAAACCTCTATCAAGTCGCTCCTCATCCTTCTCCGTTCTAATGAGAAAAGGCCTAGCACCCTCAACCTTTCCTCGTAATACCTACTCTCCGTTCCAGGCAGGATCCTGGTAAATCTCCTTTGCACCTTTTCCAAAGCTTCCACATCCTTCCTAAAATGAGGCGACCAGAACTGCACACAGTACTAAAGATGGGTGCTGATTCTAGCAGGCCTCGTCCCGGCAAAGTGATGGCATAAACAAAGCCCACTCATTTTCTTTCTCAGAGAGACTCAGGATCTGGAGAGAAAACTGATCTGTACAGTTTTCAGTCTATGCCAGAGACTTTGAAGGAGGTTTTGGACCGTGTTGTGCCCAACTTAAATCCCATTTTGTAGGGAAAATTCCGGGAGAGGCTTGAAACAAATTTGTGCCAGGCGCCAAACAGTTTGCGATGCCCCGGGGCCCACGCAGCAGGCGTGATCAGGTTCATAACCAGCGTGGGCATGATTGCCATTCATTTAAATATTCAAAATCAGCTTAACGCCAAATAATCCAGGGACATGTAATGTTCCCAGCTGCCAGCATGACGTGGTGCCGGTAGGAATCACTACTGGCCTCCACAAATGGAGATCAGTAGTGATGACCACGCAGGGGTTCTCGGAGGTCATTGTAGCCCCGGGTGGTCGGAGACATGGCTACCTCCTGGCACCATGGCAGTGCCAATCGACAATGCTATGTTGGCACCACCAGGTTGGCACTGTCAGGGTTCCAGATGGCAGGGTGCCATGGGCAGAGCCTGAAGGTTGTGGGGCCTGAAGGGGGCAGAGCCTATAGAGTGACCCATTGGGAGGATCCTGATGCTGCCGATCCTTGGGGGAAACAGATTGATGGCGGCAATCCTTGGGGAAGGGGGGGGGCGAGAGGCGGTGAGGGATTGATCTCGCCGATTCTTGGTGGGAGGGGTTGAGGTGGTTGATGCCGGCTGTTGTTGGGGGGTTCAAATGTCTGCGGAGGGGGATCTTAACTTTATTTTGAGATTGAGGATCCCTAGGCCCCATCCCCTCACAATGCTGTCGCAAAACACGTGTCCGCTCTTCAAAAAATGTCAAGGTGTGGGAAGATCGGGAGTCGGGAAACCTGTCTGGGTAGAAACACATTGGGCTGGATTCTCCGTTTTGGGGACTAAGTGATGCGGCTATCAATTCACACGAGATGGAGAGTTGAAGTGAACAGTGGTTTTAATCAGCTAGAACTGTGCCTGCCTGCGACTGCTCTGCACTGAGAGCCGCCTGCAGGGCAGCAGATCTATATACCTCTCCCAAGGGGGGGCGGTGCCGGGGCGGAGCCTACAAGGGCACTAACATGATACAGTGCGGTGTAATGTGATACAATGGTCCATAGGTGGAGCCCACAAGGGCAACAACATAGTACAATGCAATACAGTGGTGAATGGTTGCCGTAATACATTCACCACACTAAGACCCCCCCCCCCCACCCCCACCCCCCGCCGCCGTGAAAATGGTGGTCTTTTCCGCCAGGAAAACTGGCGGCAAAAGGCCACCGATTCACCGTTTTGCTGGAGGTTAGCAGGGAGGCAGCGTGGAGCTCGCAGCTCTAGCTGCTGATACGGCCCCCAGCATTTCCGGGTCAGAGGCCGCGCATGCGCACGCCGGCCGTGCTCCATGGCGGACTCAGCCCACGGACCTGGACCATCAAAGTAGTGTCCGCATCAGCCGCTCGCGCGCCCCGGACCGCCCGCCCACATTGCCCCCAGCCCCGAATGAAGCCCCCCCTGTCCACCGATCGGCCATCCCCCGACTGTGGCGGCCCAGGACGGAATCCGCAGCTGCCGCGCGAGGTTCCCGAACGGCAGGGACCATGAGAGTCCCACGCCATCGGTAATTTGGCCAGTCGGTGATGGAGCATCGCGGGGTGGGCCTCAGGCAATGGACTGAGGCAGTGGATACTCGGCGCGGCGTTCTCCTCGATTACGCCGATTTTCAGAGACGGAGAATTGAAAAACCGCCGCCACTCCCAATTTCGGTGCCAAAACGGATTCGCCGTCCCTTTGCCGAACGGGATTTCGGAGTCAGGGGGCGGAGAATCCAGCCCATTGGTTTTCCGACTGCACCTGATATTTGCCATTTTTTGGGAGAATTCCACCCTTTGAAAAAATATGGTAAGGGCTGGTGGTTGTGGAATGAGTTGTCGCACATTTGGTAGCTTCTGCTCGAGGTAGATTTGTTCGGTCCTTCCCAACCCAAATTGTGTGGTGTTTTGAGGGCAAAAGGCGCATGAATGTCCAGGCGGAATGGGCAGAGTTGGCAAGGCTTGCAGAAGAGACTTTGAGGGTGGACAGGTGGTATTCGGAGGTCCCAGAGGCGGGGCTGCTGAAGGAGAGGCAGAGGCTCCAGATGGAGTTCGGATTAGTGTCCATGGGGAAGGCAGTGGGGCAGCGGCGGAGGGACAGAGGGGCAGTATATGAATATGGTGAGAAGACGAGTAGGATGCTTGCCCACCAGCTGAGGAAGCAGGACGCGGCGAGGGCGATTAGCCGAGTAAAGGACAAGATGGGAAAGGTGGTGTTGAACCCGGCGGGGATGAATGGGGTGTTTGTGACTTTTTACTGGAGATTGTATGAGTCGGAGCCCCCGGCCGGGGG
The DNA here is from genome assembly GCF_047496885.1 of Scyliorhinus torazame. NCBI lineage: Eukaryota > Metazoa > Chordata > Chondrichthyes > Carcharhiniformes > Scyliorhinidae > Scyliorhinus > Scyliorhinus torazame. The sequence goes on along the minus strand of NC_092708.1, from coordinate 201,952,758 downwards.
GAGAGGAAATGCGGCGGTTCCTGGGCGAGTTGGAGTTTCCCAGGGTGGACGGGGGGTTGGTGCAGAGGTTGGGACCCCTGATCGAGTCGCGAGAGGTGATGGAGAGAATGGGAGTGATGCAGGCAGGGAAGGCCCCGGGCCGGGATGGGTTCCCGGCTGATGCGAACATCAATTCACACGAGACGATGAGTAGAAGTGAACAGTGGTTTTAATCAGCTAGATCTGTGCCTGACTGCGACTGCTCTGTACTGAGTGCCGCCTACAGGCTGCAGATCTATATACCTCCCCTGAGGGGGCGGAGCCATAGGCGGAGCCCACAAGAGCATCAACATAATACAATACAATGTAATGCAATACAATGGTGAATGGTAGCAGTAATACATTCACCACACTGGTGGAGTTTTATAAAAAGTTTATAAAAAGCCACTGCTGGTGAGGGCAAACAATGAGGCTAGGGAGAGGGGGAACTCCCCACTACACTATTGCAGGCATCCATCTCTTTGATATTGAAAAAGGACAAGGATCCGGAGCTGTGTGGATCATACCATCCGATATAACTATTGAATGTAGACGCCAAGTTGCTGGCTGAGGTGTTGGCTTCGCAAATTGAATACTGCGTCCCAGGGGTGGCTAGCAAGGACCAAACGGGAAGAACAAATTTGTGAAAGGGAGACAGTTGTCGGCGAAATTGAGGAGGCTACTTAATGTGATTATGATGCCTCCGGAGGTGGAGGTGGTAGTGGTGATAGACACGGAGGAGGCTTTCGACCGGGTTGAATGGTAATATTTGTGCAAGGTGCTGGGGCGGTTCGGGTTCAGGCAGCGGTTTGTGGACTGGGTCCGGTTGCTGTACAAAACACCAGTCACAAGTGTGTGGATGAACCGAGTGAGCTTGGGATATCTCAAGCCAGGGGTGCCCGCTCTCCCAATTTTTTTTCCCTTGGCTACAGAGCCATTGGCAATGGCGCTTAGAGCATTGCGGGATTGGAAAGGGATTGTGCTGGGGTGGGGGAGGGAGGGGGCATCGTTTAGCTCTACGTGGACGACCTGCTGTTATATATTTTGGACCCATAGGATGGCATTATGGAGATTTTGGTCAGTTCTCCGGGAACAATTTGAACATGGGAAAGAGCGAGATGTTCCCAATTGAGGCGAGAGGGCAGGAGAGGAGGTTAGGGGAGTTGTTGTTCAAAGTAGTGGGAACGAGTCTTAGATACCGGGCATCCAGATGATGTGGGGTTGGGCGCAGTTGGTTAAATTTGCTTCGGCTGGTGGAGCAAATGAAGGAGGCCTTCAAGAGGTGGGATGTGCTGCTACTGTCGCTGTTGGGTGCTGACAATAAAGATGACGGGGCTGCCAAAGGTCCGTGCATATTTCAGAATCTCCCAATATTTGTCCCTAGGACATGCTGGTCAAGAGGGCTTTTTTGGAGCGAGGGCAAGGAAGTTGGGGCAGGGGGGAGGGGGGGGGGGGGTTGCTGGCATTGCCAAATATAATGAACTACTACTAGGCGCCGAACATGCCATGGTTAGGAAATGGGTAGTGGGGGATATGGCGGTGGATGGAGGCGACTTCTTGTAGGGGAATGAGCTTGAGGGCATTGTTAACAGCGTCTCTGCCGTTCTCGCCAGCCAGGTACTTCGTGAGTCCACTGCTGGTGGGGGACAGTGGAGGCATTTGGGACTGGAGGAAGGGCAGCACGGTGGTGCAGTGTTAGCATTGCTGCCTCACGGCGCCAGGGTCCCAGGTTCGATCCCGGCTCGAGGTCACTGTCCATGTGGAGTTTGCACATTCCTCCCGTGTTTGCGTGGGTTTCGCCCCCACAACCCAAAGATGTGCAGGGTAGGTGAATTGGTCCCGCGAAATTGCCCCTTAATTGGAAAAAATGAATTGTGTACTCTAAATTTTTTTTAAATTGGGAACTGGACGGCGCCTCGATGTGGGCACCAATCTGTGATAGTCATAAGTTTGCACCTGGGGGAGCTGGATGCGAGGTGTCAGGGGTGGCGCAGGAAGGGATGGAGTGATTTGGTGACCTGTTTGTATGGGGCAGTTTCACAAAATTGGAGGACCTGGAGGAGGAGTAAGAGCTGCCCGGGGGGAATGGCTTCAGGTACCTTCATGTTTGGGATTTTGTGAAGAGAGAAGGACCATCCTTTCCAGGATTACCGCCCTTGGGCTTGCAAGACAAAGTGCTGTCGAAGGAGGAGATAGGGGAGGGGAAGGTGTTTGAGTTCTACAAGGAGCTGATGGATTGGGAGAGGGCCCGGGTGGGGGATATAAACCGGAAGTGGGAGGAGGAGCTGGGAGGGGAGGTGGATCCCGGGACATGGGCTGAGGCCCTGCGGAGGGTGAATGCGTCCTTGTCGTGTATGAGGCTAAGCCTAATTCAGTTTAAAGTAATTCACAGGTAGCGCGGATGAGTAGGTTTTTTGAGGGGGTAAGGTATAGGTGTAGGCGGTGCGCAGGGAGGCCCACGAATCACATCCACATGTTTTGTGCATGTCCCAGGCTGAAGGGGTTCTGGCAGGGGTTTGCGGATGTAATGTCCGATGGGCTGGGAGTGGAGTTGGCCCCGAGTCCAGATGTAACGATATTTGGGGTGTCAGAAAACCCGGGGGTCCAGGGGTCGAGAGAGGCCGAGTTTTGGCCTTTGCTTCCCACATAGCCCGGAGACGGATATTACTTGGATGGAGGGACTCGGAGTAGCCGAAAGTAAGGGTGTGGGTGAGTGACCTGGCAGAATTCCGGAGGCTGGAGAAGGTCAAGTTCATCCTGAGGGGGTCGGTTGATGGGTTCGCTCGGAGGTGAAAACCGTTCATTGATTTCTTTGTGGAGGATTGAGGAATCAACAAAAGGGGAGGGGGGAGTGTGGGTTAAGGGGGTTAAAATGGGGAAGTCAGGACGGGAGGAGGGGCCGAGAGTGGGGAGTACGGGTGGGGGGGAGTGGACACTGGTTATTTATAATGTTGTATAATTTTGCTTCTGCTTCGGTTTGATTTTTTAATGAAAATGCCTGAATCAAATACTTTTAGAAAAGATTCTACCCTCAAACCTCCATGTATAAAATTCAGCTGCATTTATTTAGTAGCAGACAGCAGTATTAAAATAAGGGAGGGGAGAGAATTAGTGTGCATGAAACTGGCCTGTCTAACTGCAAGTTATTCCTTGGTCATCACTGGGATTACTCTCAAGGTCATGCAGATTGAAGAAATCAAGTTCTGTTTTTTTTGCGCAGGGTTGGACTTTGCACTCTGCAATCTTTTACAGAGAATGAGAGCAAAATGGTCAGTATAAGCAATGTAAAGACACCCTGAAAGAATGCTACACAAACCTCTGCATTGGAAAAACACTATGACCAACCAGCCAGAGGCGGACTTACAATTTAGGGGGCCCCACGTTCTCCCTCTTTGTGGTGGCCGCCCTCAATGACATTGAGCCCTGCCTCAATGATGTCAAGTCCCGCTCCAATGATGTCGAGCCCCACACACAATGATGTCGTGCCCCACCCTGAATGACGTCAATGCCCTCCTGACCCCGCCCACCCTCCGCTCACACAATGCAAGGCACATAAACCCAACATCACTGCTTGACAGGCTGCCATAGTACTTGATAATCTATGACAACAACAAGTCTGTACTAATTGCTAAATTGAAATCCAAGCCTTCCTGGTGTCAGCATGACGATAGAGATGGTCATCTCTATTTAGACTTGAGAAAATGATAGGGGAACAGATTTTTTAGATTTTTTTGCTTCATCGTTTGTTTGCAATCCATGGCAACTTAGATGGCTTTTCTATCATAGAGTCATAGAACTTTACAGGAGACTATTCAGCCCATTGCGTCTGCACTGGCTCCCAAAAGTGCGACCTAGCTAGTCCCATTCCCCAGTCTTATCTCCGTTACCCTCTAAATTAATCACTTTAAAATATATATCCTGCTCTTTTGCGAAACCTCCTATGGAATCCGCCTCGACCACTCTCCCAGGCAGCGCGTTCCAAACCCCAACAACTCTGAGTAAAGACGTTTCTCCTCATCTCACTCCTACTTCTCTTGCTGATCATCTTGAAATTGTGACCCTAGTCACTGACATACCAACTGGTGGAAACAGAATATCCTTCTTTACCATGTCAAAATTGTTCAGAATTGTGAATACCTTAATGAGGTCACCTCTTAATCTTCTCTGTTCGATGGAGAAAAGCCCAATTGCTTTAATCTTTCCTTGTATCTAAAATTCTTCATTCCTGGTATCATTCTAGTAAATCTCCTCTGCACTCTCTCCAGGGCTTTAACATCCTTCCTTAAATAAGGTGCCCAGAACTGAACACAATATTCCAAATGTGGTCTGAACAATGATTTGTAGAGGTGTAGCATCACTTCCTTGCTTTTATACTCTATGCCTTTATTTGTAAACCCAAGGGTGCTATAAGCCTTCTTAACAACTGTTTCAACTTGCCTGGCCACCTTCAGAGAATTAAGCACTAGAAGCCCAAAGTCCCCCTGCTCCTGTGCTCCCTTCAAAGTTATATACCATTGAGCTTGTATTGTCTCCCCGTGTTTCTATTTTCACTGTAACTTCATTGCAGGGTAATGTAAGCCTACTTGTGACACTAATAAAGATTATTATTATTCTACCAAAATGTATTACCTTACATTTTGCTGCATTGAAATTCATCTGCTCGGCATCTGCCCATTTGGTCAACTTGTCAATGTCCCTCTGAGGTCACTCAGCATCATCCTCACAATTCACTATTCTCCCTAGCTTGGTATCATCTGCAAATTTAGAAATTTTGCCCCCAACACCCATCTCTAAATTGTTTATATAAATCAGAAAAAGCAAGGGTCCCAACACTGAGCCCTGGGGACACCGCTTTCAACTCGTCTCCAGTCTGAGAAATGTCCATCTATACCTAATCTCTGTTTCCTATCTTTTAAAAATATTTTTATTCAAGGATTTTCAACAAAAATATAAATACACAGAATATCAGAAAAACATCACATCAACCCAATAAACAGTCACAGCTCTCCAGCCCCTCTGACACGACCCCCAGCCATGCCCTGCCTTTCCCATTTTAACCGCTTACACACACGCTTGCTGACCCCCCAATCCTCCTTACAGAAATCAGTAAACAGTTTCCACCTCCGGGTGGAAACCCTTCTACCGACTCCTGCAGAGCGAGCCTAATCTTCTCCAACCTCAGGAGTTCTGTCAGGTCGTTCACCCACACCTCTGCCTTCAGTGGCTCCGAGTCCTGGCAATACAGTAAAATTCGTCTCTGGGCTATCAGGGAGGCAAAGGCCAATACATCGACCTCTGGAACCCCGGATCTTCTGACACATCAAATATCTACAGCTCCGGCCACCAACCAGAACCTCGGACATAACATCCGAGAATCACTGCCAGAACCCCCTCTTGGAAACTCTCAGAACATGTGGACGTGATTGGCAGGCCCCCCTGCGCAACGCCCACACCTAACTTCCACCCCCTCAAAAAACATGCTCAACCGTGCCACCGTCATGTGGGCCCCATGCACCACTTTAAACTGGATGAAGCTTAAACTTGCACACAACGAGGACTCATTCACCCTCTGCAAAGCCTTTGTCAATGTCCCAGCCCCCACCTCCTCTCCCAGCTTCTCCTCCCAGTTGCACTTAACATCCTCCACAAAGGCGCCCTCCCTCTCCATGAATTCCTTGTAAATATCCGACACCTTCCACTCCCCTATTTCGCCCTCCATCAGGAGCTTATCTTGCAGCACCAGGGGCGGCAACCACAGGAAAGCCGACATCTCTCTCCTCACATAATCCCGAAACTGCAGGTCCCTAAAACCATTCCCCTTGGGCAACTCAAACAATTCCTCCAACCCCTCCAGCCCTGCAAATTTGCCCCCTATAAACAAGTCCCTGAAGTACTCAATCCCCACCTGTCGCCACCCCCTGGACCTCGTATCCAGTCTCACTGGCACAAACCTATGTTTATCGCAAATAGGTGCCCGCAACAACATACCCTCTAACCCCAAGTGCTGCCAACATTTCCCCCACACCCTTAAAGTTGACACCGCCACTGGGCTAATGGAATACCTGGCTGGTGAGAATGACAAAGGCACCAACAACAGCGCCCTCAATCTTGTTCCCCTACACGATGCGGCCTCCCTCCGTCCCCAAACCAACCTCTCCTACACGGCCCATTTCCTCACCATCGCAATGTTTCAATGTTTGACGCCCAATAATAATTTATCAAATTCGGCAACGCCAGCCCCCCACCCTCCTGCCTCCATACCAAAAAAGCCTGCAGGGCCTTCCCCACCCACACAAACCTATTGACTTTCTTGAAAAACGAGTTAGGGACAAAGGGAGGGAGGTTCTGAAACATGAACAGATACCTAGGCAACACCGTTATTTTCACTGTCTGCACCAGCCCAGCCAACAACAGTGGCAAAACATCCCACCTCTTAAAATCCTCCTTCATCCCCTCCAACAATCGGGTCAAGTTCAATCTATGCAGCTAGCCCAGCTCCTCGCCACTGGATACCACGATAT